>NW_024609796.1:227500-490000 GCF_018296145.1 Oncorhynchus tshawytscha
CCCAAAATCCCGGAGGATCCTCTTGATGGGACTGTCCATATCGGCAGACTGTGATATGGCCATTTCTTGGAGAGACTCCTTCCCCTCCAGGAAACTGTCAAACATGATGACAAGACCACCCCAATGGGTGTTGCTGGGCAGCTTCAATGTGGTGCTCTTATTCTTCTCACTTTGCTTGGTGAGGTAGATTGCTGCTATAATTTGATGACCCTTCACATACCTAACCATTTCCTTGGCTCTCTTCTGCCTTCAGCTCATCTGCAATGTAGAGGCCGGTGTGTCTGTGCTCTTGTAGAATACTGCTTGAGGGGTGGAGATGATGTAGTTAATTATTTCTTGCCCACGAACATTTGACTACCCATCAGAGATGATTGCAATACAGTCTGCTTTCTATATGATTTGATTGACCTTCACTTTAACTCTGCATCCAGCAAATGAGTAGATAAAACATGTCTGGTTGGAGGGGTGTATGCTGGGGGAAGAACATTCAGAAATCTCTTCCGATACACATTGCCTGTGAGCATCAGAGGTGAACCAGTTGCATACAGCTCGAACAAGACATTCATCAGCATTTCTCTGACTACGTTCCTCCATTGAGTCAAAAAAACTTCTGATTCTAGGAGGACTGTGAGCTGTTGATATCGATAAGGTGTCTGATTCATCATTTCCACCTCGAATAGAAGTAGAGGGACTTTTGTCAGAGGTTGCTTGTTGTGAGCGCAGATGGAACTTTTTGCACTTCGTCGTGTATGGATCTGTTGTGGCGGTATGCAAATTGGGAGTGGGTCTAGGGTGTCTGGGATGATGGAGTTAATGTGGGCCATAACCTTCCTCTCAATGCACTTCATTATTAAAGAAGTAAGTGCTACAGGGCGGTAGTCATTGTGGCGTGAAGCCTAAGAGTTCTTGGGAACAGGAATGATGGTGGTCAGTTTAAAACACATAGAAATATAAAAAGAACATAGACTACCCACCCCAACTCACGCCCTGAACAACCTAGCACAAAGACATAAAAAGGAACTAAGGTCAGAACGTGACAGTGTATTTTAATTCTGTTGCATCTCACATGTTTCATTGACCACAACATTCCTCCAGCTGAAAACTAAGCCTTATCTTTTAATGGCTTTGAAATCTCTTGCTTTGATCAAGAAATGTTAACAAAATACCACAGATCAGTGTGACTGATTGGGGGTGGGGTGGGGGGTGTGTGTGTGTGTGTGGGGGGGGGGACAAGTGAGTCACAGTACAAAATCTGATTTGATCCATTTGGCCCCAATGGCATTACCATGAACCAAGGGCTCAAACCAAACCCCTCCTTCTACAGTACAGTAGAAATGATCACATCATATCCAGTACAAGGAGCACCATACCTTCACCATCACCATCCATTACTGTGGAGTTAGTGCTCAGGGTACAACACCTGCTGCGTCTACAGCATGTATGGTCACGTCCCAAACAGCACCCTATTCCCTACATACTGCACCTATGAGCCCTGGTCAAAAGTACTGCACTCTATAGGGAATAGGGTGACAATTAGAACGCATCGAGTATCTATCCTATAGCCTGTGGGGACCGAAGCGGTTTCCCACTGACTCTCTCCCTCAGTCCCACGGCTCTGCTCTACACTCCTACATCCTCATTACGACCTGCTACTGCTGGAGCTATTTCCTCCCTGGATTAAAGCTTCCTTTCTTCTCATCCTCTGCCTACTGTACCAGCTCACACAGAACTATCCAGCCCCACCAAAAAAACTACATCAAGGCTTTGCTACATCAAGGCTTTCATGATAGATACTGGTATCCAGGGAGAGAGTAAAGCACCAGGACTCATGATAGATACTGGTATCCAGGGAGAGAGTAAAGCACCAGGACTCATGATAGATACTGGTATCCAGGGAGAGAGTAAAGCACCAGGACTCATGATAGATACTGGTATCCAGGGAGAGAGTAAAGCACCAGGACTCATGATAGATACTGGTATCCAGGGAGAGAGTAAAGCACCAGGACTCATGATAGATACTGGTATCCAGGGAGAGAGTAAAGCACTAGGACTCATGATAGATACTGGTATCCAGGGAGAGAGTAAAGCACTAGGACTCATGATAGATACTGGTATCCAGGGAGAGAGTAAAGCACCAGGACTCATGATAGATACTGGTATCCAGGGAGAGAGTAAAGCAACAGGACTCATGATAGATACTGGTATCCAGGGAGAGAGTAAAGCACCAGGACTCATGATAGATACTGGTATCCAGGGAGAGAGTAAAGCACCAGGACTCATGATAGATACTGGTATCCAGGGAGAGAGTAAAGCACCAGGACTCATGATAGATACTGGTATCCAGGGAGAGAGTAAAGCACCAGGACTCATGATAGATACTGGTATCCAGGGAGAGAGTAAAGCACCAGGACTCATGATAGATACTGGTATCCAGGAGAGAGTAAAGCACCAGGACTCATGATAGATACTGGTATCCAGGGAGAGAGTAAAGCACCAGGACTCATGATAGATACTGGTATCCAGGGAGAGAGTAAAGCACCAGGACTCATGATAGATACTGGTATCCAGGGAGAGAGTAAAGCACCAGGACTCATGATAGATACTGGTATCCAGGGAGAGAGTAAAGCACCAGGACTCATGATAGATACTGGTATCCAGGGAGAGAGTAAAGCACCAGGACTCATGATAGATACTGGTATCCAGGGAGAGAGTAAAGCACCAGGACTCATGATAGATACTGGTATCCAGGGAGAGAGTAAAGCACCAGGACTCATGATAGATACTGGTATCCAGGGAGAGAGTAAAGCACCAGGACTCATGATAGATACTGGTATCCAGGGAGAGAGTAAAGCAGCTGCCACCGCTGCTGTTTCTGTTTCTGCTGCTGGTTCTGTTTCTGCTGATGCTTCTTCTGTTTCTGCTGCAGGTTTCCTTTCTACTGCCGCTAGTTCTGTTTCTGCTGCTACTAGTTCTGTTTCTACTGCCGCTAGTTCTGTTTCTGCTGCTACTAGTTCTGTTTCTGCTGATGCTTCTTCTGTTTCTGCTGCAGGTTTCCTTTCTACTGCCGCTAGTTCTGTTTCTGCTGCTACTAGTTCTGTTTCTGCTGCTACTAGTTCTGTTTCTACTGCTATTAGTTCTGTTTCTGCTGCTACTAGTTCTGTTTCTGCTGCTACTAGTTCTGTTTCTGTTTCTACTGCTGCTAGTTCTGTTTCTGCTGCTACTAGTTCTGTTTTCTGCTACTTTCTGTTTCTACTGCTATTAGTTCTGTTTCTGCTGCTGCTAGTTCTGTTTCTGCTGCTGCTAGTTCTGTTTCTACTGCTACTAGTTCTGTTTCTGCTGCTGCTAGTTCTGTTTCTGCTGCTACTAGTTCTGTTTTCTGTTCTGCTGCTACTAGTTCTGTTTCTGCTGCTGCTAGTTCTGTTTCTACTGCTGCTAGTTCTGTTTCTACTGCTGCTAGTTCTGTTTCTACTGCTACTAGTTCTGTTTCTACTGCTACTAGTTCTGTTTCTGCTGCTGCTAGTTCTGTTTCTGTTTCTACTGCTACTAGTTCTGTTTCTGCTGCTGCTAGTTCTGTTTCTGCTGCTACTAGTTCTGTTTCTGCTGCTATTAGTTCTGTTCCTGTTTCTACTAGTTCTGTTTCTGCTGCTACTAGTTCTGTTTCTGCTGCTACTAGTTCTGTTTCTGTTTCTACTGCTACTAGTTCTGTTTCTACTGCTGCTAGTTCTGTTTCTGCTGCTACTAGTTCTGTTTCTGCTGCTATTAGTTCTGTTCCTGTTTCTACTGCTACTAGTTCTGTTTCTGCTGCTGCTAGTTCTGTTTCTGTTTCTACTGCTACTAGTTCTGTTTCTGCTGCTGCTAGTTCTGTTTCTACTGCTGCTAGTTCTGTTTCTGCTGCTACTAGTTCTGTTTCTGCTGCTACTAGTTCTGTTTCTACTGCTGCTAGTTCTGTTTCTACTGCTGCTAGTTCTGTTTCTGCTGCTACTAGTTCTGTTTCTGCTGCTACTAGTTCTGTTTCTGCTGCTACTAGTTCTGTTTCTACTGCTACTAGTTCTGTTTCTACTGCTGCTAGTTCTGTTTCTACTGCTACTAGTTCTGTTTCTGCTGCTACTAGTTCTGTTTCTGCTGCTACTAGTTCTGTTTCTGCTGCTACTAGTTCTGTTTCTACTGCTACTAGTTCTGTTTCTGCTGCTACTAGTTCTGTTTCTACTGCTACTAGTTCTGTTTCTGCTGCTCACTAGTTCTGTTTCTGCTGCTGCTAGTTCTGTTTCTGCTGCTCACTAGTTCTGTTTCTACTGCTGCTAGTTCTGTTTCTGCTGCTACTAGTTCTGGTCCTGCTGCTACTAGTTCTGTTTCTGCTGCTGCTAGTTCTGTTTCTACTGCTGCTAGTTCTGTTTCTGCTGCTACTAGTTCTGTTTCTGCTGCTGCTAGTTCTGTTTCTACTGCTGCTAGTTCTGTTTCTGCTGCTACTAGTTCTGTTTCTACTGCTGCTAGTTCTGTTTCTGCTGCTACTAGTTCTGTTTCTACTGGTACTAGTTCTGTTGCTGTTTCTACTCCTGCTAGTTATGTTTCTGCCGCTACTAGTTCTGTTTCTACTGCTACTAGTTCTTTTCTGCTGCTACTAGTTCTGTTTCTACTGCTACTAGTTCTGTTTCTGCTGCTACTAGTTCTGTTTCTACTGCTACTAGTTCTGTTCCTGCTGCTACTAGTTCTGTTTCTCCTGCTGCTAGTTCTGTTTCTGCTGCTACTAGTTCTGTTTCTACTGCTGCTAGTTCTGTTTCTACTGCTACTAGTTCTAAATCTGTTTCTACTGCTACTACTTCTGTTTATGTTTCTACTAGTTCTGTTTCTACTGCTACTAGTTCTGATACTGTTTCTACCCCTGCTAGTTCTAATTATGTTTCTACTGCTACTAGTTCTAATTATGTTTATACTGCTACTAGTTCTGTTCCTGATTCTACTGCTACTAGTTCTGTTCCTGTTTCTACTGCTACTAGTTCTGTTTTTCTGAATCTACTGCTACTAGTTCTGTTTCTACTGCTACTAGTTCTGTTTCTACTGCTACTGCTGCTAGTTCTGTTTCTACTGCTACTAGTTCTGTTTTTACTACTGCTACTAGTTCTGTTTCTGTTTCTACTGCTGCTAGTTCTGTTTCTACAACTAGTTCTGCTTCTACTGCTACTAGTTCTGCCTCTACTGCTACTAGTTCTGTGTCTACTGCTGCTGTTTCTACTGTGACTATTTCTGTTTCTACTGCTACAAATTCTGTTTCTACTGCCACTAGTTCTGTTTTCTGCTGCTACTAGTTCTGTTTCTACTGCTGCTAGTTCTGTTTCTACTGCTACTAGTTCTGTTTCTGCTGCTACTAGTTCTGTTTCTGCTGCTACTAGTTCTGTTTCTGCTGCTACTAGTTCTGTTTCTGCTGCTACTAGTTCTGTTTCTGCTGCTACTAGTTCTGTTTCTACTGCTACTAGTTCTGTTTCTGCTGCTACTAGTTCTGTTTCTACTGCTACTAGTTCTGTTTCTGCTGCTACTAGTTCTGTTTCTGCTGCTGCTAGTTCTGTTTCTGCTGCTACTAGTTCTGTTTCTACTGCTGCTAGTTCTGTTTCTGCTGCTACTAGTTCTGGTCCTGCTGCTACTAGTTCTGTTTTCTGCTGCTAGTTCTGTTTCTACTGCTGCTAGTTCTGTTTCTGCTGCTACTAGTTCTGTTTCTGCTGCTGCTAGTTCTGTTTCTACTGCTGCTAGTTCTGTTTCTGCTGCTACTAGTTCTGTTTCTACTGCTGCTAGTTCTGTTTCTGCTGCTACTAGTTCTGTTTCTACTGGTACTAGTTCTGTTGCTGTTTCTACTCCTGCTAGTTATGTTTCTGCCGCTACTAGTTCTGTTTCTACTGCTACTAGTTCTTTTCTCTACTAGTTCTGTTTCTACTGCTACTAGTTCTGTTTCTGCTGCTACTAGTTCTGTTTCTACTGCTACTAGTTCTGTTCCTGCTGCTACTAGTTCTGTTTCTCCCTGCTGCTAGTTCTGTTTCTGCTGCTACTAGTTCTGTTTCTACTGCTACTAGTTCTGTTCCTGTTTCTACTGCTACTAGTTCTAAATCTGTTTCTACTGCTACTACTTCTGTTTATGTTTCTACTAGTTCTGTTTCTACTGCTACTAGTTCTGATACTGTTTCTACCCCTGCTAGTTCTAATTATGTTTCTACTGCTACTAGTTCTGTTTCTGTTTCTACTGCTACTAGTTCTGTTTCTACTGCTGCTAGTTATGTTCCTGTTTCTACTGCTACTAGTTCTGTTTTTCTGAATCTACTGCTACTAGTTCTGTTCTACTGCTACTAGTTCTGTTTCTACTGCTACTGCTGCTAGTTCTGTTTCTACTGCTACTAGTTCTGTTTTCTACTGCTACTGCTACTAGTTCTGTTTCTGTTTCTACTGCTGCTAGTTCTGTTTCTACAACTAGTTCTGCTTCTACTGCTACTAGTTCTGCCTCTACTGCTACTAGTTCTGTGTCTACTGCTGCTGTTTCTACTGTGACTATTTCTGTTTCTACTGCTACAAATTCTGTTTCTACTGCCACTAGTTCTGTTTCTACTGCTGCTAATTGTGTTTCTACTCCTACTAGTTCTGTTTCTACTGCTACTACTTCTGTTTATGTTTCTACTAGTTCTGTTTCTACTGCTACTAGTTCTGATACTGTTTCTACCCCTGCTAGTTCTAATTATGTTTCTACTGCTACTAGTTCTGTTTCTGTTTCTACTGCTACTAGTTCTGTTTCTACTGCTGCTAGTTCTAATTATGTTTATACTGCTACTAGTTCTGTTCCTGATTCTACTGCTACTAGTTAGTTATGTTCTGTTTTTTTCTACTGCTACTAGTTCTGTTTTCTGAATCTACTGCTACTAGTTCTGTTTGTACTGCTACTAGTTCTGTTTCTACTGCTACTGCTGCTAGTTCTGTTTGTACTGCTACTAGTTCTGTTTTCTACTGCTACTGCTACTAGTTCTGCCTCTACTGCTACTAGTTCTGTGTCTACTGCTGCTGTTTCTACTGTGACTATTTCTGTTTCTACTGCTACAAATTCTGTTTCTACTGCCACTAGTTCTGTTTCTACTGCTGCTAATTGTGTTTCTACTCCTACTAGTTCTGTTTCTACTGCTGCTAGTTCTGTTTCTACTGCTACTAGTTCTGTTGCTACTGCTGCTAATTCTGTTTCTACTGCTACTAGTTCTGTTGCTGATTATACCGCTACTAGTTCTGTTTATACTCCTACTAGTTCTGTTTCTACTGCTGCTAGTTCTGTTTCTACTGCTGCTAGTTCAGTTTCTGTTTCTACTGCTACTGCTGCTAGTTCTGTTTCTACTGCTACTAGTTCTGTTTCTGTTTCTACTGCTACTAGTTCTGTTCTACTGCTACTAGTTCTGTTTCTACTGCTACTAGTTCTGTTTCTACTGCTACTAGTTCTGTGTCTGCTGCTACTAGTTCTGTTTCTGCTGCTACTAGTTCTGTTTCTACTGCTGCTAGTTCTGTTCCTACTCCTACTAGTTCTGAATCTGTTTCTACTGCTACTAGTTCTGTTTCTGCTGCTACTAGTTCTGTTCCTGCTGCTACTAGTTCTGTTTCTACTGCTGCTAGTTCTGTTTCTGCTGCTACTAGTTCTGTTTCTACTGCTGCTAGTTCTGTTTCTACTGCTACTAGTTCTAAATCTGTTTCTACTGCTACTACTTCTGTTTATGTTTCTACTAGTTCTGTTTCTACTGCTACTAGTTCTGAATCTGTTTCTACTGCTACTAGTTCTGTTTCTGTTTCTACTAGTTCTGTTTCTACTGCTACTAGTTCTGAATCTGTTTCTACTGCTGCTAGTTCTAATTATGTTTTTACTGCTACTAGTTCTGTGTCTACTGCTGCTAGTTCTAATTATGTTTCTACTGCTACTAGTTCTGTTTCTGATTCTACTGCTACTAGTTCTGTTCCTGTTTCTACTGCTACTACTTCTAAATCTGTTTCTACTGCTACTACTTCTGTTTATGTTTCTACTAGTTCTGTTTCTACTGCTACTAGTTCTGAATCTGTTTCTACTGCTACTAGTTCTGTTTCTGTTTCTACTAGTTCTGTTTCTACTGCTACTAGTTCTGATACTGTTTCTACCCCTGCTAGTTCTAATTATGTTTCTACTGCTACTAGTTCTGTTTCTGTTTCTACTGCTACTAGTTCTGTTTGTACTGCTGCTAGTTCTAATTATGTTTATACTGCTACTAGTTCTGTTCCTGATTCTACTGCTACTAGTTCTGTTCCTGTTTCTACTGCTACTAGTTCTGTTTTTCTGAATCTACTGCTACTAGTTCTGTTTTTTTGAATCTACTGCTACTAGTTCTGTTTCTACTGCTACTAGTTCTGTTTTCTACTGCTACTAGTTCTGTTTCTGTTTCTACTGCTGCTAGTTCTGTTTCTACTGCTGCTAGTTCTGTTTCTACAACTAGTTCTGCTTCTACTGCTACTAGTTCTGCCTCTACTGCTACTAGTTCTGTTTCTACTGCTGCTGTTTCTACTGTGACTATTTCTGTTTCTACTGCTACAAATTCTGTTTCTACTGCTACTAGTTCTGTTTTTCTGAATCTACTGCTACTAGTTCTGTTTCTACTGCTACTAGTTCTGTTTCTACTGCTACTGCTGCTAGTTCTGTTTCTACTGCTACTAGTTCTGTTTTCTACTGCTCCTGCTACTAGTTCTGTTTCTGTTTCTACTGCTGCTAGTTCTGTTTCTACAACTAGTTCTGCTTCTACTGCTACTAGTTCTGCCTCTACTGCTACTAGTTCTGTTTCTACTGCTGCTAATTGTGTTTCTACTCCTACTAGTTATGTTTCTGTTTCTACTCCTACTAGTTCTGTTTCTACTGCTGCTAGTTCTGTTTCTACTGCTATTAGTTCTGTTGCTACTGCTGCTAATTCTGTTTCTACTGCTACTAGTTCTGTTGCTGTTTATACCGCTACTAGTTCTGTTTCTACTGCTGCTAATTCTGTTTCTACTCCTACTAGTTCTGTTTCTACTGCTGCTAGTTCTGTTCCTACTGCTACTAGTTCTGAATCTGTTTCTACTGCTACTAGTTCTGTGTCTGCTGCTACTAGTTCTGTTTCTCCTGCTGCTAGTTCTGTTTCTGCTGCTACTAGTTCTGTTTCTACTGCTGCTAGTTCTGTTTCTACTGCTACTAGTTCTAAATCTGTTTCTACTGCTACTACTTCTGTTTATGTTTCTACTAGTTCTGTTTCTACTGCTACTAGTTCTGATACTGTTTCTACCCCTGCTAGTTCTAATTATGTTTCTACTGCTACTAGTTCTGTTTCTGTTTCTACTGCTACTAGTTCTGTTTCTACTGCTGCTAGTTCTAATTATGTTTATACTGCTACTAGTTCTGTTCCTGATTCTACTGCTACTAGTTATGTTCCTGTTTCTACTGCTACTAGTTCTGTTTTTCTGAATCTACTGCTACTAGTTCTGTTTCTACTGCTACTAGTTCTGTTTCTACTGCTACTGCTGCTAGTTCTGTTTGTACTGCTACTAGTTCTGTTTTCTACTGCTACTGCTACTAGTTCTGTTTCTGTTTCTACTGCTGCTAGTTCTGTTTCTACAACTAGTTCTGCTTCTACTGCTACTAGTTCTGCCTCTACTGCTACTAGTTCTGTGTCTACTGCTGCTGTTTCTACTGTGACTATTTCTGTTTCTACTGCTACAAATTCTGTTTCTACTGCCACTAGTTCTGTTTCTACTGCTGCTAATTGTGTTTCTACTCCTACTAGTTCTGTTTCTACTGCTGCTAGTTCTGTTTCTACTGCTACTAGTTCTGTTGCTACTGCTGCTAACTCTGTTTCTACTGCTACTAGTTCTGTTGCTGATTATACCGCTACTAGTTCTGTTTATACTCCTACTAGTTCTGTTTCTACTGCTGCTAGTTCTGTTTCTACTGCTGCTAGTTCAGTTTCTGTTTCTACTGCTACTGCTGTTAGTTCTGTTTCTACTGCTACTAGTTCTGTTTCTGTTTCTACTGCTACTAGTTCTGTTTCTACTGCTACTAGTTCTGTTTCTACTGCTACTAGTTCTGTTTCTGCTGCTACTAGTTCTGTTTCTGCTGCTACTAGTTCTGTTTCTGCTGCTACTAGTTCTGTTTCTACTGCTGCTAGTTCTGTTCCTACTCCTACTAGTTCTGAATCTGTTTCTACTGCTACTAGTTCTGTTTCTACTGCTACTAGTTCTGTTCCTGTTTCTACTGCTACTAGTTCTGTTTCTACTGCTGCTAGTTCTGTTTCTGCTGCTACTAGTTCTGTTTCTACTGCTGCTAGTTCTGTTTCTACTGCTACTAGTTCTAAATCTGTTTCTACTGCTACTACTTCTGTTTATGTTTCTACTAGTTCTGTTTCTACTGCTACTAGTTCTGAATCTGTTTCTACTGCTACTAGTTCTGTTTCTGTTTCTACTAGTTCTGTTTCTACTGCTACTAGTTCTGAATCTGTTTCTACTGCTGCTAGTTCTAATTATGTTTTTACTGCTACTAGTTCTGTGTCTACTGCTGCTAGTTCTAATTATGTTTCTACTGCTACTAGTTCTGTTTCTGATTCTACTGCTACTAGTTCTGTTCCTGTTTCTACTGCTACTACTTCTAAATCTGTTTCTACTGCTACTACTTCTGTTTATGTTTCTACTAGTTCTGTTTCTACTGCTACTAGTTCTGAATCTGTTTCTACTGCTACTAGTTCTGTTTCTGTTTCTACTAGTTCTGTTTCTACTGCTACTAGTTCTGATACTGTTTCTACCCCTGCTAGTTCTAATTATGTTTCTACTGCTACTAGTTCTGTTTCTGTTTCTACTGCTACTAGTTCTGTTTGTACTGCTGCTAGTTCTAATTATGTTTATACTGCTACTAGTTCTGTTCCTGATTCTACTGCTACTAGTTCTGTTCCTGTTTCTACTGCTACTAGTTCTGTTTTTCAGAATCTACTGCTACTAGTTCTGTTTTTTTGAATCTACTGCTACTAGTTCTGTTTCTACTGCTACTAGTTCTGTTTTCTACTGCTACTAGTTCTGTTTCTGTTTCTACTGCTGCTAGTTCTGTTTCTACTGCTGCTAGTTCTGTTTCTACAACTAGTTCTGCTTCTACTGCTACTAGTTCTGCCTCTACTGCTACTAGTTCTGTTTCTACTGCTGCTGTTTCTACTGTGACTATTTCTGTTTCTACTGCTACAAATTCTGTTTCTACTGCTACTAGTTCTGTTTTTCTGAATCTACTGCTACTAGTTCTGTTTCTACTGCTACTAGTACTGTTTCTACTGCTACTGCTGCTAGTTCTGTTTCTACTGCTACTAGTTCTGTTTTCTACTGCTCCTGCTACTAGTTCTGTTTCTGTTTCTACTGCTGCTAGTTCTGTTTCTACAACTAGTTCTGCTTCTACTCCTACTAGTTCTGCCTCTACTGCTACTAGTTCTGTTTCTACTGCTGCTAATTGTGTTTCTACTCCTACTAGTTATGTTTCTGTTTCTACTCCTACTAGTTCTGTTTCTACTGCTGCTAGTTCTGTTTCTACTGCTACTAGTTCTGTTGCTACTGCTGCTAATTCTGTTTCTACTGCTACTAGTTCTGTTGCTGTTTATACCGCTACTAGTTCTGTTTATACTCCTACTAGTTCTGTTTCTACTGCTGCTAGTTCAGTTTCTGTTTCTACTGCTACTGCTGCTAGTTCTGTTTCTACTGCTACTAGTTCTGTTTCTGTTTATACTGCTAATAGTTCTGTTTCTACTGCTACTAGTTCTGTTTCTACTGCTACTAGTTCTGTTTCAACTGCTACTGCTACTATCTCTGTTTCTACTGCTAGCTACTGCAACTAGTTATGTTTCTGTTTCTACTGCAGATAGTTCTGTTTCTACTACTACTGCTACTAGTTCTGTTTATGCTGCTACTAGTTATGTTTCTGTTTCTACTGCTGCTAATTCTGTTTCTGCTAGTTATGTTTCTGTTTATACTGCTACTAGTTCTGTTTCTACTGCTACTAGTTCTGTTTCTACTGCTGCTAGTTTTGTTTTTACTGGTACTAGTTCTGTTTTTGTTTCTACTGCTGCTAATTCTGTTTCTGCTAGTTATGTTTCTGTTTCTACTGCTACTCGTTTCTGTTTCTACTGCTACTGCTACTAGTTATGTTTCTGTTTCTACTGCAGATAGTTCTGTTTCTACTACTACTGCTACTAGTTCTGTTTATGCTGCTACTAGTTATGTTTCTGTTTCTACTGCTGCTAATTCTGTTTCTGCTAGTTATGTTTCTGTTTATACTGCTACTAGTTCTGTTTCTACTGCTACTAGTTCTGTTTCTACTGCTGCTAGTTTTGTTTTTACTGGTACTCGTTCTGTTTTTGTTTCTACTGCTGCTAATTCTGTTTCTGTTTCTACTGTTGCTGCTAGTTCTGTTTCTGTTTCTACTGCTACTAGTTCTGTTTCTACTGCTACTGCTGCTAGTTCTGTTTCTACTGCTACTGCTGCTAGTTCTGTTTCTACTGCTGCTAGTTCTGTTTCTACTGATGCTACAGCTAGTTCTGTTTCTACTGCTGCTAGTTCTGTTTCTACTGCTGCTGCTGCTAGTTCTGTTTCTACTGCTGCTAGTTCTGTGTCTACTGCTACTGCTGCTAGTTCTGTTTCTACTGCTACTGCTGCCAGGTTCTGTTTTTACTGCTGTTAGTTCTGTTTATGTTTCTACTGCTGCTACTTCTGTTTCTACTGCTGCTAGTTCTGTTTCTGTTTCTACTGCTGCTAGTTCTGTTTCTGTTTCTACTGGTACTAGTTATGTTTCTACTGCTACTAGTTCTGTTTCTGTTTCTACTGCTACTAGTTCTGTTTCTACTGCTGCTAGTTCTGTTTCTGTTTCTACTGCAGATAGTTCTGTTTCTACTGCAGATAGTTCTGTTTCTACTGCTGCTAGTTCTGTTTCTGTTTCTACTGGTACTAGTTCTGTTTCTACTGCTGCTAGTTCTGTTTCTGTTTCTACTGGTACTAGTTATGTTTCTACTGCTGCTAATTCTGTTTCTGTTTCTACTGCTACTAGTTCTGTTTCTACTACTCCTAGTTTTGTTACTACTGGTACTAGTTCTGTTTCTACTGCTGCTAATTCTGTTTCTGTGTCTACTGCTACTAGTTCTGTTTCTACTACTGCTAGTTTTGTTACTACTGGTACCAGTTCTGTTTCTACTGCTGCTAATTCTGTTTCTGTTTCTACTGCTACTAGTTCTGTTTCTACTGCTACTAGTTATGTTTTCTACTGCTACTAGTTCTGTTTCTGCTGCTATTAGTTCTGTTTCTACTGCTACTAGTTATGTTTTCTACTGCTACTGCTGCTAGTTCTGTTTCTACTGCTGCTAGTTCTGTTTCTGCTGCTATTAGTTATGTTTCTGCTGCTATTAGTTATGTTTCTGCTGCTATTAGTTCTGTTTCTGCTGCTACTAGTTCTGTTCTACTGCTACTGCTGCTAGTTCTGTTTCTACTGCTACTAGTTATGTTTTCTACTGCTACTGCTGCTAGTTCTGTTTCTGCTGCTATTAGTTATGTTTTCTACTGCTACTAGTTCTGTTTCTGCTGCTATTAGTTCTGTTTCTACTGCTACTAGTTATGTTTTCTACTGCTACTAGTTCTGTTTCTACTGCTGCTAGTTCTGTTTCTACTGCTACTAGTTCTGTTTCTACTGCTGCTAGTTCTGTTTCTGCTGCTATTAGTTATGTTTCTGCTGCTATTAGTTCTGTTTCTGCTGCTAGTTCTGTTTCTGCTGCTATTAGTTATGTTTCTGCTGCTATTAGTTCTGTTTCTGCTGCTACTAGTTCTGTTCTACTGCTACTAGTTCTGTTTCTGCTGCTACTAGTTCTGTTTCTACTGCTACTAGTTCTGTTTCTACTGCTACTAGTTCTGTTTCTACTGCTGCTAGTTCTGTTTCTGCTGCTACTAGTTCTGTTTCTGCTGCTACTAGTTCTGTTTCTGCTGCTACTAGTTCTGTTTCTACTGCTACTAGTTCTGTTTCTACTGCTACTAGTTCTGTTTCTACTGCTGCTAGTTATGTTTCTGCTGCTATTAGTTCTGTTTCTGCTGCTATTAGTTATGTTTTCTACTGCTACTAGTTCTGTTTCTACTGCTACTAGTTCTGTTTCTACTGCTGCTAGTTCTGTTTCTGCTGCTATTAGTTATGTTTCTGCTGCTACTAGTTCTGTTTCTGCTGCTATTAGTTCTGTTTCTACTGCTACTAGTTATGTTTTCTACTGCTACTAGTTCTGTTTCTACTGCTACTAGTTCTGTTTCTACTGCTGCTAGTTCTGTTTCTACTGCTGCTAGTTCTGTTTCTGCTGCTATTAGTTCTGTTTCTACTGCTACTAGTTCTGTTTCTACTGCTGCTATTAGTTCTGTTTCTACTGCTACTAGTTCTGTTTCTACTGCTGCTAGTTCTGTTTCTACTGCTGCTAGTTCTGTTTCTGCTGCTATTAGTTCTGTTTCTGCTGCTGCTAGTTCTGTTTCTACTGCTATTAGTTATGTTTTCTACTGCTACTAGTTCTGTTTCTGCTGCTATTAGTTCTGTTTCTACTGCTACTAGTTATGTTTTCTACTGCTACAAGTTCTGTTTCTACTGCTACTAGTTCTGTTTCTACTGCTGCTAGTTCTGTTTCTACTGCTACTAGTTCTGTTTCTACTGCTACTAGTTCTGTTTCTACTGCTGCTAGTTCTGTTTCTACTGCTACTAGTTCTGTTTCTACTGCTGCTAGTTCTGTTTCTGCTGCTATTAGTTATGTTTCTGCTGCTATTAGTTCTGTTTCTGCCGCTACTAGTTCTGTTTCTGCTGCTATTAGTTATGTTTCTGCTGCTATTAGTTCTGTTTCTGCTGCTACTAGTTCTGTTTCTGCTGCTACTAGTTCTGTTCTACTGCTACTAGTTCTGTTTCTACTGCTACTAGTTCTGTTTCTACTGCTACTAGTTCTGTTTCTGCTGCTATTAGTTATGTTTCTGCTGCTATTAGTTATGTTTTCTACTGCTACTAGTTCTGTTTCTACTGCTACTAGTTCTGTTTCTACTGCTGCTAGTTCTGTTTCTGCTGCTATTAGTTATGTTTCTGCTGCTACTAGTTCTGTTCTACTGCTACTAGTTCTGTTTCTACTGCTACTAGTTCTGTTTCTGCTGCTATTAGTTCTGTTTCTGCTGCTATTAGTTATGTTTCTGCTGCTACTAGTTCTGTTTCTGCTGCTATTAGTTCTGTTTCTGCTGCTATTAGTTATGTTTCTGCTGCTACTAGTTCTGTTCTACTGCTACTAGTTCTGTTCTACTGCTATTAGTTCTGTTTCTGCTGCTATTAGTTCTGTTTCTGCTGCTATTAGTTCTGTTCTACTGCTATTAGTTCTGTTTCTGCTGCTATTAGTTATGTTTCTGCTGCTACTAGTTCTGTTCTACTGCTACTAGTTCTGTTCTACTGCTATTAGTTCTGTTTCTGCTGCTATTAGTTATGTTTCTGCTGCTACTAGTTCTGTTCTACTGCTACTAGTTCTGTTCTACTGCTATTAGTTCTGTTTCTGCTGCTATTAGTTCTGTTTCTGCTGCTACTAGTTCTGTTCTACTGCTACTAGTTCTGTTCTACTGCTATTAGTTCTGTTTCTGCTGCTATTAGTTATGTTTCTGCTGCTACTAGTTCTGTTCTACTGCTACTAGTTCTGTTCTACTGCTATTAGTTCTGTTTCTGCTGCTATTAGTTCTGTTTCTGCTGCTACTAGTTCTGTTCTACTGCTATTAGTTCTGTTTCTGCTGCTATTATTTCTGTTTCTGCTGCTATTAGTTATGTTTCTGCTGCTATTAGTTATGTTTCTGCTGCTATTAGTTATGTTTTCTACTGCTACTAGTTCTGTTTCTACTGCTACTAGTTCTGTTTCTACTGCTACTAGTTCTGTTTCTGCTGCTACTAGTTCTGTTTCTACTGCTACTAGTTCTGTTCTACTGCTACTAGTTCTGTTCCTACTGCTACTAGTTCTGTTTCTACTGCTACTAGTTCTGTTTCTGCTGCTACTAGTTCTGTTTCTACTGCTATTAGTTCTGTTTCTGCTGCTATTAGTTCTGTTTCTACTGCTACTAGTTCTGTTTCTGCTGCTACTAGTTCTGTTCTACTGCTATTAGTTCTGTTTCTACTGCTATTAGTTCTGTTTCTGCTGCTACTAGTTCTGTTTCTGCTGCTATTAGTTCTGTTTCTGCTGCTATTAGTTCTGTTTCTGCTGCTACTAGTTCTGTTTCTGCTGCTATTAGTTCTGTTTCTGCTGCTACTAGTTCTGTTTCTGCTGCTATTAGTTCTGTTTCTGCTGCTACTAGTTCTGTTTCTGCTGCTATTAGTTCTGTTTCTGCTGCTACTAGTTCTGTTTCTGCTGCTACTAGTTCTGTTTCTGCTGCTATTAGTTCTGTTTCTACTGCTACTAGTTCTGTTTCTGCTGCTGCTAGTTCTGTTTCTACTGCTACTAGTTCTGTTTCTGCTGCTACTAGTTCTGTTCTACTGCTATTAGTTCTGTTTCTGCTGCTATTAGTTCTGTTTCTGCTGCTATTAGTTATGTTTCTGCTGCTATTAGTTATGTTTTCTACTGCTACTAGTTCTGTTTCTACTGCTACTAGTTCTGTTTCTACTGCTACTAGTTCTGTTTCTGCTGCTACTAGTTCTGTTTCTACTGCTACTAGTTCTGTTCTACTGCTACTAGTTCTGTTTCTGCTGCTACTAGTTCTGTTCCTGCTGCTACTAGTTCTGTTCCTGCTGCTACTAGTTCTGTTCCTGCTGCTACTAGTTCTGTTCCTGCTGCTACTAGTTCTGTTTCTACTGTTGATAGTTCTGTTTCTGTTTCTACTTCCACCACTGCTGCTAGTTCTGCTGCTACTGCTGTTGCCTGGGCAGTTCTCGCTCTACCTGGCCTAGTTATTCAACAGCTATCCCCTCTCCTCACAAGAACACTAATCACAGCCCTGCCCGACACTTAATCAGTTCAAGACTAATGGGAATTCACCCCTCTGCTCCGTAATATGTTCAGGGGACAGACAGACAGCAGTCCTCCTGTAAGTCAGTGCTCAGCAGTAGTCAGCGTTTCCCAGCTCCGGTTCTCCAGTACCCCCACCAGCACACATTTCTGTTGTAACCCGGGACAAACATACCTCATTCAACTCCTTTAGGGCCTGATGATTAGTTGAATCAGGTGTGCTTGTCCAGGGCTACAATAAAAATGAGGACTGGAGTTGGGAAACCCTGTGTTAGATGCTGTACTGATTACTTAATAACCACCATGCCTTGGCTTGTTGTGGTGATCAGATGACAGAAGAATACCTTTGTCTCTATGGCAACCTACGGTACAGTGCTACTGTACACATTGGGGCATTGCCATTCAGCGCACCTGACGTCTTGGCATGTTATAGTAGGAGAGGCAGCAATAATACCTGCATAAAGCAGGGCATGGCAAATCACATTCATCTCTAACTATAGCAGAGTTCTGGGAATTAGCATTCAGTCAGTGTAGCCTTAAATCACATTCATATTCATCACACATCCAAACACAGCCATCATCAACAGAAAGACCTCTAAAAAACACTGAGATGAACACTGGTTAAAAAGGCTCTACCTAGAAGCACCTAGTGTGCATAACATATCTGCTGTGTGTACACAGTACATACTTGGGAGTGGAGGGTGTTGAGCATAAACACAGGCGCCCCGGGCCCAGCATAGGGGGATGCAGCCACTCCTCTCCATGATGGCCGCAGCAGCGCCTGCCTTTCTATCCCACCACCAGACCCTGCGGCCTGAACCAGCCCCAGGCTCCCTGACCCTGTCCCCTTCCACAACCGCATAGAGGCCAGGCCAGGCTGCTGCTTCTTCCTCTGCCCCTGTGGACCCCGGCACAGCCCCTCTCCGCTCCTCACAGCCCCTACCGCTGCCCCCCTCGGAGGAGGAGGAGGAGAAGACGTCAAGGGAGCAACTCAGTGAAATCCTCAAGAGGTTTTAATCCTAACATCCACCTTGCCTGACAGACAGGCTGTTTCCGGGTCAGAGGTGTTTGGTGTCACTCCAAAAGGGAGAGAGAGGGAGAGAGAGAGAGAGAGAGGGAGAGAGAGAGAGAGGGAGAGCGAGACAGACAGACAGACAGACAGACAGACAGACAGACAGACAGACAGACAGACAGACAGACAGACAGACAGACAGACAGACAGACAGACAGACAGACAGACAGACAGACAGACAGACACGGAGAGAGAGAGACAGACAGACAGACAGACAGACAGACAGACAGACAGACAGACAGACAGACAGACAGACAGACAGACAGACAGACAGACAGACAGACAGACAGACACGGAGACAGACAGACAGACAGACAGACAGACAGACAGACAGAGACAGAGACAGAGAGAGAGAGAGAGAGAGAGAGACAGACAGACAGACAGAGACGGAGACAGAGAGACAGGAGATCAATATGGGACAGGTCTGTGTTGTCAGCTCCTTATCTTCCGATTCCTCTTCAGCGTTGGCTTCCAGCCTCTAAATAAATCCCTCCGCGTGCCTCTGCACAGCCTTGTAAATTAATCAAGCCCGGGAGGCAGCTGACTTGGAAAACAGTGTAGTAGAAGACACAGAGGAGGCAAAAAACCAAAACAATCCTTCAGTTAGTTGAGCACTACAACCGCCTGTCTACTCCGATGTGACAGCCTTGTAATCCAGGACAAGCTGCTGCTGCTGCTGTTGCTGTTAAACCCTGCTGCCGAGTCGGCTGTGTCAGGAGGGAGTGTGAGCTGGGTTTGTGTGTGACTCAGAGAGAGAGAGAGGTAGAGGTAGGGAGAAAGTGAGGGAGGCGGGAGGCAGGGTGGGAGGAAGGGAGGAGAGAGAGGGAACCTCATTTAGGGAACTACACTCAGCTCTTCTCCTGTTTACAAAATGGACAGCGGCTCTTACATCCAGGGTCATGACTAGCGTTCAGTTCATTAGCAAACTATATCTCTTCTTCCTCCTCCTCTTTCTCCTCCTTACAACAAGGTCTGCCCCTATGCCTCTGGCTATCAATCAAAACATGTCCCTCCCTCTCTCATTTCCTCCCTTCTTCCTCTCCTCCTCTCTCCTATATGCTTTCCATTTGCAGCATTCCATTTTCCTCCAAGGTGTAAGACAGGTGAGGAATATTGATGACGTTACATAAGATGTTTTCAGTGATATGAAAAGTAACTCTGCAATGCTATCACCATCCTAGTGAATGTCTGGGATCAGATACTGGATCTGTGGTGTGATGAGGTCACAGCTATCTCCCTGTCTTAGTGGCAATGGAGCCTTTTGATTCCACCAATCACACAACAGAACAGAGGTTCTATGGAATAACGTCATAATGCATGAATTAGGCCTAGACTATTACATACACAAGCAGTTCTAAACCTGCTGCAAAACACAATGGTATCATCAAGCTTAGATTATTTAAATCAGCCGGGGGGTCAAATTCATTCCATGGAGGGCCTAGCATCTCCTAGACAACCAGGTGAGGAGAGTTCCTTACTAATCAGTGATCTTCCTTAGTTCATGAATCATGTACAACGGGGGAGTGAAAACCCCCTGACACTTGGGGAATGAGTTTGACAGATGATTGACCCAGAAAACGATAGTTTGATGTGTTTAGTCACTCCACTCAATTGAAGCTCTGTGAACAGACAGACAGCCTGGTTTGTACCCACTGACTACCTCAACAGCTCTACAGGATGGTGCTGTTCTATAGTTTTTAGAATCCAGCACAGACCTACATTATTCACCATAGAGAGAGGAGAGGGATCTGGTTGTCATTGGGTTCTTTCACAGTACAGGCCTTCCGTCTATAGTACATCCTTTCAAAGAGGAGTATTTTTCCACATGCACCCAGTATAAATTGAATATGTATGATCAATTCCTCTCAAGGGGTGCTACATCAATTCCTCATTTTCAGCGAGCGCATTAACACACTTTAAGGCTTCATCCAAAAAGGCACCTTGGTCCCTTTATAGTACACTACTTTAGATCAGGGCCCATAGGGCTCTGGTCAAAAGTAGTGCACTATATAGGGAATTTGGGACATGGTGTGCGACCAACAAAATGTTTTAATTGCTGCAATTACCATGACAATTATTCAAGATGTCTGTAAAACTAAAGAAGAACAAATAACAATATTAATTGTGGCTGTGAATCACCCCGACATAAAAACAACAAACCCAATCAAGAGACAAATCTCACTCTACTCATTACACACATCACACACAGGCAGTTCTATGGTCCCTTTAAACATTCAGAAGTGAGTGTGTGTGTGTGTGTGTGTGTGTGTGTGTGTGTGTGTGTGTGTGTGTGTGTGTGTGTGTGTGTGTTTTGCAACATGTTTTTCTGGGCCTGTAGCTGAAACAAAGAGAGAGTAGATTGCACCTGCCATGAACAGCGTTCATTATGTAACCAAGCAGTGATTTATCACAGCCAGATCTAGCCTAGCTCTCCACAAACTACAACCTTCCACTAAATCACACTAACCTCCAAGCAACGCCAAGGTGCTGCAGCACTGCAAATCTGTATTTTTGGACACCGATTTGGCAGATTTTTTTTACACCTTTATTTAATCTTTATTTAACTAGGCAAGTCAGTTAACAACACATCCTTATTTTCAATGACGGCCTAGGAACAGTGGGTTAACTCCCTGTTCAGGGGCAGAACGACAGATTTTCACCTTGTCAGCTCGGGAAATCAATCTTGCAACCTTACAGTTAACTAATCCAACGCCCTAACCACCTGATTACATTGCACTCCACGAGGAGCCTGCCTGTTACGCGAGTGCAGTAAGCCAAGGTAAGTTGCTAGCTAGCGTTAAATTGTAAAAAACAATCAATCAATCATAATCACTAGTTAACTACACATCGTTGATGATATTACTAGTTTATCTAGTGTGTCCTGCGTTGCATATAATCGATGCGGTGTGTATCGTTGCTCCAATGTGTACCTAACCATAAACATCAATCTTCTTAAAATCAATACACACAAGTATATATTTTTAAACCTGCATATTCAGCTAAAAGAAATCCAGGTTAGCAGGCAATATTAAGCAGGTGAAATTGTGTCATTTCTCTTGTGTTCATTGCACGCAGAGTCAGTGAATATGGAACAGTTAAGGCCGCCTAATTTGCCAGAATTGTACGTAATTATGACATAACATTGACGGTTGTGCAATATAACAGGAATATTTAGACTTATGGATGCCACCCATTAGATAAAGAAAGAATAAACGTCTTGTTTTCGAGATGATAGTTTTGTATTTCTGTGTGTTATGTTATAACTAAGTCTATGATTTGATAGATCAGTCTGACAGAGCGATGGTAGGCAGCAGCAGGCTCGTAAGCATTCATTCAAACAGCACTTTCGTGTATTTTTCCAGCAGCTCTTCAATGTGCTTCTGCACTGTTTATGACTTCAAGCCTATCAACTCCCGAGATTAGGCTGGTATAACCGATGTGAAATGGCTAGCTAGTTAGCGGGGTGCGCGCTAATAGCGTTTCAAACGTCACTCACTCTGAGACTTGGAGTGGTTGTTCCCTTGCTCTGCATGGGTAATGCTGCTTCAAGGGTGGCTGTTGTCCATGTGTTCCTGGTTCGAGCCCAGGTAGGAGCGAGGAGAGGGACGGAAGCTATACTGTTACACTGGCAATACTAAAGTGCCTATAAGAACATCCAATAGTCAAAGGTTAAGGAAATACAAATGGTATAGAGAGAAATAGTCCTATAATTCCTATAATAACTACAACCTAAAACTTCTTACCTGGGAATATTGAAGACTCATGTTAAAAGGAACCACCAGCTTTCATATGTTCTCGTGTTCTGAGCAAGGAACTTAAACGTTAGCTTTCTTACATGGCACAAATTGCACTTTTACTCCAACACTTTTTGCATTATTTAAACCAAATTGAACATGTTTCATTATTTATTTGAGGCTAAATTGATTTTATTGATGTATTATATTAAATTAAAAATAAGTGTTCATTCAGTATTGTTGTAATTGTCATTATTACAAAATTTTTTTACAAATCGGCATCGGTATCGGCTTTTTAGCGGCCCTCCAATAATCGGTATTGGCATTTTATGGCCCTCCAATAATCGGTATCGGCTTTTTAATGGTCCTCCAATAATCGGCACCGGCTTTTTATGGTCCTCCAATAATCGACATCGGCTTTTTATGGGCCCCCAATAATTGGCAGCAGCTTTTTAATGACCCTCCAAT
Organism: Oncorhynchus tshawytscha; assembly: GCF_018296145.1. Lineage (NCBI taxonomy): Eukaryota > Metazoa > Chordata > Actinopteri > Salmoniformes > Salmonidae > Oncorhynchus > Oncorhynchus tshawytscha. The sequence continues at coordinate 249,769 of NW_024609796.1, forward strand.
AATCGGCATCGGATTTTTTATGGTCCTCCAATAATCGGCATCGGCTTTTCACGGTCCCCCAATAATCGGTATCGGCGGTTCATGGGCCCCCAATAATCGGTATCGGCTTTTTATGGCCCCCCAATAATCAGTATCGAGTTTTTGGGTCCCCCAATAATCGGTATCGGCTTTTTATGGTCCCCCATTAATCGGCAGCGACTTTCTAATGGGCCCCCAATAATCGGCATCGGCTTTTTAATGGCCCCTCAATAATCGGCATCGGCCTTTTATGCCCCCAATAATCGGTACCGGGATAGGTTTTTTTGGGGGTCCCCCAATAATCGGTAGCGGCTTTTTTTTGGGGTCCCCCAATAATCGGCACCAGCTGTAGTTTTTGGGCCCCCCAATAATCGGTATCGGCTTTTTTCGGGTCCCCCAATAATCAGTATCGGCATTGAAAAATCATAAGCTGTGGACCTCTAATCTAAACCCTGGTAAAAGTGTTGGTATGTACTGTATAACTAATGCCAGATGATTCATACTCTGTTTATACTGCACCCCATTCAAGAGGACGTCAGTCTGTCAGATGATACCGGCTTTTGGTGCAGTTATCCAGTCTTGGCCAGGCCACGACTCTCCAATACTGCTGACTGACTATGGATCAACACAAGCACTCAGCTAGATGTTATTTAACTATACACAACTAACCACTTAACCTGTCTGTCCTCACAGCCACCTCCGTCCTAACCCTGTGAGTACAGAGAGAATTTAGAGATGTTTCCACTGATAGTCTGTCGCAACACACTCGCACAGGGAACATGGCTGCCTCCGAGACCTAGATATCAGGTTATTAACCCCATTATGTCTAGAATAATGGGCTCCAGCTCCACACATACATACAGTACCTTCAGAAAGTATTCATACCCCTTCACTTATTCAACATTTTGTTGTGTCGCAGCCTGAATTCAAAATGGATTCAATCGATTTCCTCTCACCCATCTACACACAATACTCCATAATGACAAAGTGAAAATCCTATTCACACCCTTGAGTCAATATCGACCAGATTCACCTTTGGCAGAGATTACAGCTGTGAGTCTTCCTGGGTAATCCTCTAAGAGCTTTGCACACCTGGACTGTACAATATTTACACATTACATTATTATTTTTAATATTCTTCAAACTCTGTCAAGTTGGTTGTTGATCATCGCTGGACCAGGCTGGTCACAAGAAAGAGCCTTCGATTTGGGACATGTGAAAAGGTCCTGAGGATGTGGATATGTGCCTTTGTTGGAGCTACATAAATAAATAAATAAATAAATAACAATAAAAAATAACACAATGGCACAACGAACTCACAAGGCCCTGAGCCAGAGCACACTGCTTAGACCCCTGCTCCACGGCAGTTCACAACGAACTCACAAGGCCCTGAGCCAGAGCACACTGCTTAGACCCCTGCGCCACAGCAGTTCACAACGAACTCACAAGGCCCTGAGCCAGAGCACACTGCTTAGACCCCTGTGCCACAGCAGTTCACAACGAACTCACAAGGCCCTGAGCCAGAGCACACTGCTTAGACCCCTGCTCCACGGCAGTTCACAACGAACTCACAAGGCCCTGAGCCAGAGCACACTGCTTAGACCCCTGTGCCACGGCAGTTCACAACGAACTCACAAGGCCCTGAGCCAGAGCACACTGCTTAGACCCCTGCTCCACGGCAGTTCACAACGAACTCACAAGGCCCTGAGCCAGAGCACACTGCTTAGACCCCTGTGCCACGGCAGTTCACAACGAACTCACAAGGCCCTGAGCCAGAGCACACTGCTTAGACCCCTGCTCCACGGCAGTTCACAACGAACTCACAAGGCCCTGAGCCAGAGCACACTTCTTAGACCCCTGTGCCACGGCAGTTCACAACGAACTCACAAGGCCCTGAGCCAGAGCACACTGCTTAGACCCCTGCTCCACGGCAGTTCACAACGAACTCACAAGGCCCTGAGCCAGAGCACACTGCTTAGACCCCTGCGCCACGGCAGTTCACAACGAACTCACAAGGCCCTGAGCCAGAGCACACTGCTTAGACCCCTGCGCCACAGCAGTTCACAACGAACTCACAAGGCCCTGAGCCAGAGCACACTGCTTAGACCCCTGCGCCACAGCAGTTCACAACGAACTCACAAGGCCCTGAGCCAGAGCACACTGCTTAGACCCCTGTGCAACGGCAGTTCACAACGAACTCACAAGGCCCTGAGCCAGAGCACACTGCTTAGACCCCTGCGCCACAGCAGTTCACAACGAACTCACAAGGCCCTGAGCCAGAGCACACTGCTTAGACCCCTGCGCCACAGCAGTTCACAACGAACTCACAAGGCCCTGAGCCAGAGCACACTGCTTAGACCCCTGCGCCACAGCAGTTCACAACGAACTCACAAGGCCCTGAGCCAGAGCACACTGCTTAGACCCCTGTGCCACAGCAGTTCACAACGAACTCACAAGGCCCTGAGCCAGAGCACACTGCTTAGACCCCTGCGCCACGGCAGTTCACAACGAACTCACAAGGCCCTGAGCCAGAGCACACTGCTTAGACCCCTGCGCCACGGCAGTTCACAACGAACTCACAAGGCCCTGAGCCAGAGCACACTGCTTAGACCCCTGCGCCACGGCAGTTCACAACGAACTCACAAGGCCCTGAGCCAGAGCACACTGCTTAGACCCCTGCGCCACAGCAGTTCACAACGAACTCACAAGGCCCTGAGCCAGAGCACACTGCTTAGACCCCTGCGCCACGGCAGTTCACAATTCTCTCACAAGCAGGAAGAGTACTTGATGATATTGAATGAAAAAAGCACATTTAACCTTTGAGTTGTTTCTGTTTAAACCCTGTAAACACGTGAAAATAACTCTGTAACAACACAGAATTACCCTGTAAACACACAGAATTACCCTGTAAACACACAGAATTACCCTGTAAACACACAGAATTACCCTGTAAACACACAGAATGAATGGGTCAAAAATGTACGTTCATCCAATTACGGCAATACGAAGTGAAACTATGAGAACAGGCTGTGCTAGCCAGCCATGTTGAGGTCTTGCCATAGATTTTCAAGCCGATTTAAGTCAAAACTGTAAGTCTGGTGAGAAATTAAATAGCTATCAAACTGGAAGAGATTTTCATTCCTTCATTCCTTTGCAGAGATGTTTACTGCAACTAATACTGATATTTTCCAATAGATAATTTTCTCCAGTACATGTTGTTCAAACAATTAAATATTGATGAAGAATCAGAGAGAAATGCTGATTGCAGGAGATTGCAGGAGATGAAGACAGCCCCATCATGCCTTTAGCTTCAGCCATGGGCCCCCTCCAGGAAGCTAACAGAGTCACATAGCTGTATGTACTGTATAGGGAACAACATGTAGAATAGCTGTATGTACTGTATAGGGAACAACATGTGGAATAGCTGTATGTACTGTATAGGGAACAACATGTAGAATAGCTGTATGTACTGTATAGGGAACAACATGTAGAATAGCTGTATGTATTGTATAGGGAACAACATGTGGAATAACTGTATGTACTGTATAGGGAACAACATGTAGAATATCTGTATGTATTGTATAGGGAACAACATGTAGAATATCTGTATGTATTGTATAGGGAACAACATGTGGAATAACTGTATGTACTGTATAGGGAACAACATGTAGAATAGCTGTATGTATTGTATAGGGAACAACATGTGGAATAGCTGTATGTACTATATAGGGAACAACATGTGGAATAGCTGTATGTACTATATAGGGAACAACATATAGAATAGCTGTATGTACTGTATAGGGAACAACATGTAGAATAGCTGTATGTATTGTATAGGGAACAACATGTAGAATAGCTGTATGTATTGTATAGGGAACAACATGTAGAATATCTGTATGTATTGTATAGGGAACAACATGTGGAATAACTGTATGTACTGTATAGGGAACAACATGTAGAATATCTGTATGTATTGTATAGGGAACAACATGTGGAATAGCTGTATGTACTATATAGGGAACAACATATAGAATAGCTGTATGTACTGTATAGGGAACAACATGTGGAATAGCTGTATGTATTGTATAGGGAACAACATGTGGAATAGCTGTATGTATTGTATAGGGAACAACATGTGGAATAGCTGTATGTATTGTATAGGGAACAACATGTAGAATAGCTGTATGTACTGTATAGGGAACAACATGTGGAATAGCTGTATGTATTGTATAGGGAACAGCATGTAGAATAGCTGTATGTACTGTATAGGGAACAACATGTAGAATAGCTGTATGTATTGTATAGGGAACAACATTCGGAATAGCTGTATGTACTGTATAGGGAACAACATGTGGAATAGCTGTATGTATTATATAGGGAACAACATGTGGAATAGCTGTATGTACTGTATAGGGAACAACATGTAGAATACAATCTGGCTGCACTCATCTAGAGCAAGTCTAGGTGCAGTTTGTCCTTTTTCTATAATAACTACACACACTCAACCAGCACTTCACACATAGCACTATTAACTTTAAATTACAGAATCTTTACTGCCAGGGTAAAATACACATAGCACTATTAACTTTAAATGACAGAATCTTTACTGCCAGGGTAAAATACACATAGCACTATTAACTTTAAATGACAGAATCTTTCCTGCCAGGGTAAAATACACATAGCACTAATAACTTTAAATGACAGAATCTTTACTGCCAGGGCAAAATCCCCCGGTACATACCAGCGTAGTATGATGATATCCTGGAAATATCTGCAAGGGAAACAGAGAGAGAGAAGTATGTTAGGATGGCATTACTCAGGGTATTTAAATGAGCTGACTGTGGAGGCCAGCCAGCAGCCAGTAGCCAGCAGCACCTGTGCAGATACAGCCCCCTAGAGGTCATCTGTTCAGCACAGCCCAGAGGCTGTTAGACTGCACTGCCAAAGGCACTGGGGTCTTGGCCTGCTTGCACAGAACCTTTGCTGTTTCAGGTGATGTAACGGTGACTGTCATCTCAAGTGGTAACATTATACATTGATGGTACTGCACATTTCTTAAAGGCCAGCATGATGGTAGCAGGCTGGTGACTCATGAATTGATTTGGAGAGATGGTGGTGAAAGTGGTAGAAAGGAAGAAACAAAGAGGATTAATCCTGGATGGAAAGCACCCAATCTTGACACAGGGAGGAGGATGTGCTTCTGTTTCTGATGACTTTACAATTGATTAGCCCTAATTTAATAAGCATTAAGCAGTCTAGGCTATTTTGTCCACACACAGTGTTTTGGAATCAGCACAGTGCTCCCTGTCTGCCTGTCTGCAGTCAGTCACCACCTAACCTTGTCTTCCAGTGGAGATCACGCCTACGTCCCAAATGACAACATATTCCCTACATAGTGCACTACTTCTCACCAGAGCCCAATGGGCCCAAGTCAAATGTAGAGCACTAAAAAGGGGAATAGGGTGGTCTTTGGCACTCAGATGACTTCCTCCTGCGGTCATTAAAGTCCGAGGCACGTTCAGACGGACAGCAGGTGATGGCAGGACTTTGATAAGATCCTCTAGATACTAGAGGTCGACCGATTAATCGGAATGGCCGATTAATTACGGATGATTTCAAGTTTTCATAACAATTGGAAATCTGTATTTTTGGACTGTATTTTTTTTACACCTTTATTTAATCTTTATTTAACTAGGCAAGTCAGTTAAGAACACATTCTTATTTTCAATGACGGCCTAGGAACAGTGGGTTAACTGCCTCGTTCAGGGACAGAATGACAGATTTTCACCTTGTCAGCTCGGGGGAACCATTCTTGCAACCTTACAGTTAACTAGTCCAACGCAATAACGACCTGCCTCTCTCTCATTGCACTCCTGTTACACGAATGCAGTAAGGCAAGGTACGTTGCTAGCTAGCATTAAACTTATCTTGTAAAAAACAATCAATCAATCATAATCACTAGTTAACTACACATGGTTGATGATATTACTAGATATTATCTAGCGTGTCCTGCGTTGCATATAATCTGACTGAGCATACAAGCATACAAGTATCTAAGTATCTGACTGAGCGGTGGTAGGCAGAAGCAGGCGCGTAAACATTCATTCAAACAGCACTTTCGGGCGTTTTGCCAGCAGCTCTTCGTTGTGCTTCAAGCATTGCACTATTTATGACTTCAAACCTATCAACTCCCGAGATGAGGCTGGTGTAACCGAAGTGAAATGGCTAGCTAGTTAGCGTGCGCTAATAGCGTTTCAAACGTCACTCGCTCTGAGCCTTGGAGTGGTTGTTTCCCTTGCTCTGCATGGGTACCGCTGCTTCGATGATGGCTATTGTTGATATGTTCCTGGTTCGAGCCCAGGGAGGAGCGAGGAGAGGGACGGAAGCTATACTGTTACACTGGCAATACTAAAGTGCCTATGAACATCCAATAGTCAAAGGTTAATGAAATACAAATGGTATAGAGAGAAATAGTCCTATAATTCCTATAATAACTACAACCTAAAACTTCTTACCTGGGAATATTGAAGACTCATGTTAAAAGGAACCACCAGCTTTCATATGTTCCCATGTTCCGAGCAAGGAACTTAAACCTTAGATTTCTTACATGGCACAAATTGCACCTTTACTTTCTTCTCCAACACTTTGTTTTTGCATTATTTAAACCAAATTCAACACGTTTCATTATTTATTTGAGGCTAAATTGATTTTATTGATGTATTAAGTTAAAATAAGTGTTCATTCAGTATTGTTGTAATTGTCATTATTACAAATAAATTGTGAAAAATTAAATCGGCCAATTAATTGGTATCGGCTTTTTTGGTCCTCCGATAATCGGTATCGGCGTTGAAATCGGTCGACCTCTACTAGATACCACACCAGAATTTCACTGGCTTCTTAGGGTGGGATACTGAAGGGCTGGCTACATTATTAGACAGATGAAAAGACAGACAGACAGCACAGGAGGTTGGTGGCACCTTAATTGGGGAGGACAGGCTCGTGGTAATGGCTAGAGAGGAGAGGAATGAGTGGAATGGTATCAAATACATCAAACATATGGATGTGTTTGATGCCATTCCATTTGCTCCGTTCTGGCCATTATTATGAGCCGTCCTCCCATCAGCAGCCTCCACTGACCGACAGGCAGACAGACAGAAAGACAAACAGACAGGCAGACAGACAGACAGACAGACAGGCAGACAGAGGTCCTGCTATCAGTGAGGAGCCAGGAGCAGCTAAGCTCATCAGTTAATCATAATGCTCATTATTCCTGACTAAACCTGTCTCAGCAGAAAGCACAGCGGAGGAGATGATAGAGAGATGATCTGAGAAAACAGCAGTGAATGAATAAGGGATTCATGATGTAAGACTTCAAATGGAAATAAGTCAATTCAGTTGTTTTTGAAAATGTTTTCATGTTGAGCGCCAGGGATTCAAATGACATGGACGTAGTCATGACCTAGGAAACTAAGCCAGAAACTGAGAGAAGCAATTATATGGTACAGTGATTGTATATTCCCCTCAGTGATCAAAATAAATGGTTCTATCAATTCCTCTTCTAATGTTGGGCCGGCAGGGTAGCCTAGTGGTTAGAGTGTTGGACTAGTAACCGAAAGGTTGCAAGTTCAAATCCCTGAGCTGACAAGGTACAAATCTGTCGTTCTGCCCCTGAACAGGCTGTTCCTAGGCTGTCATTGAAAATAAGAATTAGTTCTTCACTGGTTAAATAAAGGTTACATTTTTTTTTTAAATTGATGCGACTATGAAATGCCACTGTTTTATTTGCATTAGAGAATGAGTGGTCAATAAAGGTTTTCTTTAGACGTGTTCGTATGAATATGACGGTGGCTAGTCAACAGAGGCTACGTCCCAAATGACACCCTATTCCCTACATAGTGCACTACTTTTTGCTGGGGAGAAGAAAAAAAATCGATAGTCACATATCGGGATATTATTTTTGACAATATATCAATATATCATATCGTGTCATTTTGACAATATCGTAATATTTATTTTTTCGCTGGATGGCTGTACCTGCACCATAATCCAGTGTTTTTCCTTCCTTCCTTCTTTTTTAAAATCTTTATTTAACTAGGAAAGTCGGTTAAGAACAAATTCTTATCTACAATGACGGCCTACCAAGGAACAGTGTGTTAACTGCCTTGTTCAGAGGAAGAACGACAGATTTTTACCTTGTCAGCTCGGGGATTCGATCTAGCAACCTTTCATAGCTTGTTCTCAATCTTATTTTTAAATAGGAAGCCTTATCGGCTTTCAGCAGTTTTATTTCCTTGTTTTGTCATGGCACTATCTTTTCCCACTGTAGCAGACATATGGTTAGCTTGTACACTAACATCCCACACACTGGAGGCTTGCAGGCGCTGCAGCACGTCCTTCAGCAGACAGACTACCCTTGCTCCATCCAATGATTGCATTTTACAATATACTGAACTGGTATTATTCAATAACTACTTTGTCTTTGAGTCAGACGTTTTCCTTCAAATTCAGAGGGGAAGCCATGGCCTCCCCCTTTTCCCCCAACTATGCAAACCTGTATGTGGGACAATTTGAGGAAGCACTCCTTTACAAAACAGAGACGCACCCCGTACTTTCTAAAATCCTCCTATGGAAGAGATACACAGATGATGTCTTTGTGCTCTGGGAAGGAAGTCAGCAGGAACAAAATTATTTCCAAACTTTAGTAAACGAGAGCCCTGAATACCTCAAATTCACCATGCAGACTGATGAGAGAAAAATAAATGACCTGGACTTATGGATCATCAAAGAGAATGATGCATTACACACAGACTTAAACACAAAGCCCACAGACCGCAATACCCTGCTACGTTGATAGTATGCATCCCCTTCCCCTCAAGAATGGTCTACTTTATAGCCAGTTGTGGGGGTAAATTAATCTGTGGCCACCAGACAGATTTTGACAGCAAAGCTAAAATAAAAATGACAGAAATTCAAAATGCAAGGCTACAAGGACAAAACTCTTGATGCTGCAATGATGAAAATATCTCAAAAACCAAGAGAGGTTATTTTAGGTGGTTGTGGAATTTAATGGCTCTTTTCTGGATTTTGATAATTCGGCCTAATTCTGCTTTGCATGCATTATTTATTTCATTTTTTTGCAGAATTCTATATGCAGAGTCTCAATTTGGTGTTTGTCCCATTTTGTGAATTCTTGGTTGATGAGCGGACCCCAGACCTCACAACCATAAAGGGCAATGGGTTCTATAACTGAATCAAATATTTTTAGCCAGATCCTAATTGGTCTGTTGAATTTTATGTTCCTTTTGATGGCATAGATCGTTCACAGCTTTGTGGAAGTTACCTGTGGAGCTGACATTCAGGCTGAGGGATGTATAGTTGTGTGTGCTCTAGGGCAGGTATTCCCAAACCCCAGGGGTCCTCACAATGCCGTCGGGGGTATGCCAAATAAAAATGTAATTCACATTTATTTATTTTTTTATTCACATTCTATTATTTTTATTTCTTCACATTGTCAGACAGTACATTAATATTTTCCAATGGGGATATACATTTGGGTGAGGTTTTTCTCTCGCCTGAGTAACCTTGTTTCACTGCCAATAATAAAATTAAACCATCTAGTGTTCAGCGAAATAACAACAGAATGTCAAATACAGGTAGCCTAGTTAAATAATTAACATGCAATCACATTAACTGTTATTCTCTCGTTGGAATTCCACTAACGGTCCGTAGCTGCTGCTCATGTTGGTATCTGTACTGATGGCGCAAAAGCCATGACAGGGAGACATAGTGGAGTGGTAACGCATGTGTAAGCAGTTGCTCCCAACGCCACCTGGGCACACTGCAGCATCCACCAAGAGGCTCTTGCTGCCAAGGGAATGCCTGACAGCTTGAAAGACGTTTTGGACACTATAGTGAAAATGGTTAACTTTGTTAAAGAAAGGCCCCTGAACTCTCGTTTATTTTCTGCAGTATGCAATGATATGGACAGTGACCATTAGAGGTCGACCGATTATGATTTTTCAATGCCGATACCGATTATTGGAGGACCAAAAAAAGCCGATACCAATTAATCGGCAGATTTTTTTGTTTTATTTGTAATAATGACAATTACAACAATACTGAATGAACACTTATTTAACTTAATATAATACATCAATAAAATCAATTTAGCCTCAAATAAATAATGAAACATGTTCATTTTGGTTCAAATAATGCAAAAACAAAGTGTTGGAGAAGAAAGTAAAAGTGCAATTTGTGTCATGTAAGAAAGCTAACGTTTAAGTTCCTTGCTCAGAACATGAGAACATATGAAAGCTGGTGGTTCCTTTTAACATGAGTCTTCAATATTCCCAGGTAAGAAGTTTTAGGTTGTAGTTATTATAGGAACTATAGGACTATTTCTCTCTATACCATTTGTATTTCCTTAACCTTTGACTATTGGATGTTCTTATAGGCACTTTAGTATTGCCAGTGTAACAGTATAGCTTCCATCCCTCTCCTCGAACCAGGAACACATCGACAACAGCCACCCTCGAAGCAGCGTTACCCATCGCTCCACAAAAGCCGCGGCCCTTGCAGAGCAAGGGGAACAACTACTCCAAGTCTCAGAGCGAGTGACGTTTAAAACGCTATTAGCGCGCACCCAGCTAACTAGCTAGCCATTTTACATCGGTTACACCAGCCTAATCTCGGGAGTTGATAGGCTTGAAGTCATAAACAGCAGAGCTGCTGGCAAAACGCACGAAAGTGCTGTTTGAATAAATGCTTACGAGCCTGCCGTAGTTATAACATAATAACACACAGAAATGCGAGCCTTGGGTCATGAATAGGGTCGAATCCGGAAACTATCATCTCGAAAACAAGACGTTTATTCTTTCAGTGAAATATGGAACCGTTCCGTATTTTATCAAACGGGTGGCAACCCTAAGTCTAAATGTTGCTGTTACATTGCACAACCTTCAATGTTATGTCATAATTAAGTAAAATGCTGGCAAATTAGGAGGCCCAAACTTTTGCATATACACTGACTCTGCGTGCAATGAACGCAAGAGAAGTGACACAATTTCACCTGGTTAATATTGCCTGCTAACCTGGATTTCTTTTAGCTAAATATGCAAGTTTAAAAATATATACTTCTGTGTATTGATTTTAAGAAAGGCATTGATGTTTATGGTTAGGTACACATTGGAGCAACGATACGCACCGCATCGATTATATGCAACGCAAGACACACTAGATAAACTAGTAATATAATCAACCATGTGCAGTTAACTTCTTCGAGATAGGGGGCGGTCTTTTAATTTTTGGATAAAAAACGTTCCCGTTTTAAACAAGATATTTTGTCACGAAAAGATGCTCGACTATGCATGTAATTGACAGCTTTGGAAAGAAAAAACTCTGACGTTTCCAAAACTGCAAAGATATTATCTGTGAGTGCCCCAGAACTAATGCTACAGGCGAAACCAAGATGAAATTTCATACAGGAAATGCCCCAGATTCTGAAGGCGCTGTGTTCCAATGTCTCCTTATATGGCTGTGAATGCGCCAGGAATGAGCCTGCCCTTTCTGTCGTTTCCCCAAGGTGTCTGCAGCATTGTGACGTATTTGTAGGCATATCATTGGAAGATTGACCATAAGAGACTACATTTACCAGGTGTCCGCCCGGTGTCCTGCGTCAAAATTATTGCGTAATCTCCAGGTCCATGCGCGTTCCATTTCTTCAGAGGAGAAACTAAACTGCCACGAATGACTTATCATCGAATAGATATGTGAAAAACACCTTGAGGATTGATTCTAAACAACGTTTGCCATGTTTCTGTCGATATTATGGAGTTAATTTGGAAAAAAGTTAGCGTTTTAATGACTTAATTTTCGGGTTTTTTCTTACCCAAACGTGATGAAGAAAACAGAGCGATTTGTCTACACAAATAATATTTTTGTAAAAACTGAACATTTGCTATCTAACTGAGAGTCTCCTCATTGAAAACACCTGAAGTTCTTCAAAGGTAAATGATTTTATTTGAATGCTTTTCTTGTTTTTGTGAAAATGTTGCATGCTGAATGCCAGGTTTAATGCTATGCTAGGCTATCAATACTGTTACACAAATGCTTGTTTAGCTATGGTTCAAAAGCATATTTTGAAAATCTGAGATGACAGTGTTGTTAACAAAAGGCTAAGCTTGAGAGCAAATATATTTATTTCATTTCATTTGCGATTTTCATGAATAGTTAACGTTGCGTTATGGTAATGAGCTTGAGGCTGTATTCACGATCCCGGATCCGGGATGGCTAGAATCAAGAGGTTTTAACTAGTGATTATGATTGATTGATTGATTGTTTTTTATAAGATAAGTTCAATGCTAGCTAGCAACTTACCTTGGCTTACTGCATTCGTGTAACAGGCAGGCTCCTCGTGGAGTGCAATGTAATCAGGTGGTTAGAGCGTTGGACTAGTTAACTGTAAGGTTGCAAGATTGATTACCCGAGCTGACAAGGTACTAATCTGTCGTTCTGCCCCTAAATGAGGCAGTTAACCCACCGTTCCTAGGCCGTCATTGAAAATAAGATTAAATAAAGGTGTAAAAAAAAAAAAAAATGTTTAAAAAAATCAGTGTCCAAAAATACCAATTTTCGATTGTTATGAAAACGGTCCTAATTAATCGGCCATTCCAATTTATCGGTCAACCTCTAGTGACCATGTAACGCTTTTACAACATACAGAAGTGTGCTGGTTATCAAGGGGCAAAGTATTGACAAGTTTTTTTAAATTGAGACACGAGCTTAAAGTAATTCTTTACTAACATAGTTTTCACTTGTCTGACCGCTTGCATGATGATGAGTTTCTCACACGACTGGCCTATCTGGGGGATGTTTTTTCTAGGCTAAATGATCTGAATCTAGGATTACAGGGACTCTCCTTAAGCTATGATTAAGAATTTAGAGCTCTTCTCTGTCTGCATTAACAAGGACAACACACAGGTCTTTCCGTCATTGTATGATTTTTTTCTGTGCAAATTAACTCAAGCTACAGACAAATGTCAAATGTGATATAGGGAAGCACCAGATTGAGTTGGGTGTGCAATTACGCAGGTACTTTCCCGAAATGGATGATACAAACCACTGGATTCGTTATCCCTTTCATGCCCTGCTTCCAGTCCACTTACCATATCTGAACAAGAGAGCCTCATCGAAATTGCAACAAGCAGTTCTGTGAAAATTGAATTTAATCAGAAGCCACTGCCAGATTTCTAGATTGGGCTGCGCTCAGAGTATCCTGAATATCCAAATCACACTGTTAAGACACTGATGCCATTTGCAACCACGTACCTACAGTACATGAGAGTGGATTCTCGGCCCTCATTAGCATGAAAACTAAATACAGGCACAGACTGTGTATGGAATATGATTTAAGACGGAGACTCTCTCCAATACAACCCAACATTGCAGAGTTATGTGCATCCTTTCAAGCACACCTTTCTCATTAACCTGTGGTGAGTTATTCACAATTTTGAAGAACAAATAAGGTTTTATATGTAAGATGGTTAAATAAAGAGCAAAATAATTGATGATGATGATTATATTATTATTTGTGCCCTGGTCCTATAAGAACTCTTTGTCACTTCCCACGAGCCGGGATGTGACAAAAACTCACACTCATTCTTATGTTTAATAAATGTATCGCATAGTTTGTGTGTGGCAGGCTTACAATGACGGCAAAAAACATCATTTGAGAGTGTGCTGACCCTGGTGCTAGAGGGGGTACAGCTGGAGGTTGAATGTTTGAAGGGGTACGGGACAATAAAATGTTTGGGAACCACTGCCCTAGGGCAACGGTGTCTATATGGAATTTGTATTTGTGGTCCTGGGAACTGGACCTTTTCTCTCTCATCACCCCTCAAGCTGCCTGCAGGATGGTGTTAAAGTGAATGGTGTAGAGAGGAGGGAACGAACGGGTCAGACTCCAAACACAGCATCCTTTTAACTTCTTGGATATAGGGGGCGCTCTTTTAATTTATGGATTAAAACGGGAACGTTTTTTTTAACAAGATATTTTGTCACGAAAAGATGCTCGACTATGCATATAATTGACAGCTTTGGAAAGAAAACACTGACGTTTCCAAAACTGCAAAGATATTGTCTGTGAGTGCCACAGAACTAATGCTACAGGCGAAACCAAGATGAAATTTCTTACAGGAAGTGCCCCAGATTTTGAATGCGCTGTGTTCCAATGTTTCCTTATATGGCTGTGTATGGGTCACGAATGAGCTTAGACTTTCTGTCGTTTCCCCAAGGTGTCGACAGCATTGTGACGTATTTGTAGGCAAATCATTGGAAGATTGACCTTAAGAGACTACATCTACCAGGTGGCCGCTTGGTGTCCTCCGTTGCAATTATTGTGTAATCTCCAGCTGCGTGTATTTTTAATTTGCTTCGAGGAGAAACACAGCTGCCACGAATGATTTATCATCGAATAGATATGTGAAAAACACCTTGAGGATTGATTCTAAACAACGTTTGCCATGTTTCTGTCGATATTATGGAGTTAATTTGGTAAAAAGTTCGGCGTTGTAGAGACTGCATTTTCAGATTTTTTTCTTAGCCAAACATGATGAACAAAACGGAGCGATTTCTCCTACACAAATAATATTTTTGGAAAAAATGAACATTTGCTATCTAACAGAGTCTCCTCATTGAAAACATCCGAAGTTCTTCAAAGGTAAATGATTTTATTTGAACGCTTTTCTTGTTTTTGTGAAAATGTTGCCTGCTGAATGCTAAGCTTAATGCTATGCTAGCTATCAATACTCTTACACAAATGTTTGTGTAGCTATGGTTGAAAAGCATATTTTGAAAATCTGAGATGACAGTGTTGTTAACAAAAGGCTAAGCTTGTGAGTGAATATATTTCTTTCATTTCATTTGCGATTTTCATGAATAGTTAACGTTGCGTTATGGTAATGAGCCTGAGGCTATAATTACGCTCCCGGATACGGGATTGCTCGACGCTAGAGGTTAAATGGAGGTAGTCAACTGTCATTACTGACTGACTACGACACTCCTCCTGATTCCCCTAGAGCAGACTGGATTGATGTACTGCAGCAGATCTGACTGACTACAACAATCCTCCTGATTCCCCTAGAGCAGACTGGATTGATGCACTGCAGCAGACCTGGCTGACTGACTACAACACTCCTCCTGATTCCCCTAGAGCAGACTGGATTGATGCACTGCAGCAGCCCTGGCTTGTTTGATTGATCTGGGTGATTGTTCAGTGGTGATGTGTACTGGACTTACTGAGACAGCAGCTTGCTAAACAGATGACTGTATGTGTGGCGGTGTGTATGTGGATAGTCCTATAGGACTTTACATGGCCTACGTCTGACTCAGCACAATGCTAGGGCTCTGTCACACCATTCATTTACTCACCTAGACAACACTGATCCTGCCAAGGAGAGGCACAGGGGAGGGGATGGTCACCAATCACAGTCTGACTCAAACTGTACAGTACTGCTGAATTCCCAATTCCCCTAGCCTGTACTATTCATATTCAAATGGTATTACTGACAAGAGAGCACTAATAGTAATCCTCTGTAGGTCTCAACACAATCAGGCTACATTGCACAGTATATGAAACATCCCTAGCCAACACAAAAAAACCTGACAGAACAATTGGCACCATCCCACTGGGCAAAAACTGGTTGAATCAACGTTGTTTCCACGTCATTTCAACGAAAAACTTAAATGTGATGATTTGAATCAATGTGGAAAACTGAATGGATTTGCAAAAAGTAATCTACGTAAGGGAATTTAGTATTTCTTTTACCTAACTGTTAAATCCAATAACAGGGTGACTTTTTTGGTTGATTTCACATTAGTTGACAACTCAACCTAATGTAAATGAAAACAAGGTAAATCATTATAGAGTGGCAATCATTTAACAGCTGCTCTAGCAGAGTAATCCTGTTGGCCTGGGACCAGTTTTTTTTTTTTAAGTGATCTATCTGTATGTTGGCTATCGGATAGGACTCAATTATTAGAAATAGAATGAATAGAATGGGAGTCTCCATTCAAGTCAATGATTCGTCCTCTCTATTCATAAAATGTCTATGCATTTAATCCTGTCCGATAGGTGAAATCCAGATAGATATTTATTTTTTGAACTGGGCCCTGAAGATTAGCTGTATAAACTACAGTGATGTAAAAAACACACTCAATCTCCTCCAGCCTCAGACTGTCAGACATGACTACAGTAAGAGATCTAGATCCTGTCAAGCAGAACATCACTTCAGCATTCTCTGAACAGAATGGTCACATAGAAACGTATAGCTTAGAACAGACATGATTATCAGTCAGGTAGAATTGGCTATCATGTTAGTTTTATTCAATACATTTCTATCTACCAGTTTTAGAAATATTTTAGTTTCACTGAATAACACTCACTAGTTGTTTGCATTCTATAAATTTAACAGGAAATTAAAAATAATACATTCAAGGAGAGAGATGACAGCAGCCACCTTGACGATCAGTTCAACCTCAGGTTATTTTTCTAGGAGAAAATTAAAAAATGAAATTGAGTCAGTGTTACAATTTACATAATTTTTCTTGCTAATCACATAATCAAATTTGTATCTGGCAACAGATCCGTTTAGGATGTGTTTGCTATAACAAGCCGTCTGCAATGCAGGCCCAATTGCAATACTGTATTTTCTCATGTATTTCTGTCATGGATTATGGTAGCTAGTTCTACTTCCCAGAGAGATCATGGACCACTGGGCAAAAACTGGTTGAATCAACGTCGTTTCCACGTCATTCCAACCCAATAATTTAAGGTGATGTTGAATCAATGTGGAAAACTGATTGAATTTGAATTCATCAAAATAAGGCAATTTCTTCTTTTTTCACCCAACTTTGAACCAATGAATCCAATGGCATGAGGACATTTTCTGTTGAATTCACCCGTTAGTTAACAACTCAACCAAATCTGTGCCCAGTGAGTGTGTGCTGCTGTTCAACTTAAATAACTTGGTGGCGGTATGCAACACATACTAAAAGGAGTAAGAAAGCATGTGGGCTCAGAGGAAGGTGTGGGCTCAGAGGAAGAGTAACAAAAGGTGTGGGCTCAGAGGAATTGAGTTGGGTCATTTGGTCTTCACATCCTAGTAGGGACTTGATAAGAGCTGGGTGTGACAGTATGCTGTGGTCTCAACACTGAATTCCTGGGAGGCCAGAGCTTCCTCATTTGTCAAATTGTGTAAAAGCTCCAGACTTCGGTTAACCCATTGGTATCATCTAATTTTTAAAAGCTGTTTCGAGAGACCATCTCAAACAAAAGACCATATCACATCGAGAGAGAGGGGGAACGTTCACTATTCAAGCCTAAGGTGTGTTGTAGACTTGTGAGAAACCATAAATCACTGAGGGTTAGAGCCTATTTGAGTACTTCTGTTTGCAATACACACCTAAAAGGGTTCTTCGGCTGTCGCCGTAGGAGAACCATTTGAAGAACCCTTTTTGGTTCCAGGTAGAACCCTTTTGTCTAAGACTGCAGTTTAGTGAAAGTCATTCCCACAAGCACTTTCCATTGGACTAATAAGTCTACGGCCATCCCCTGTAGTTCTTTAACTACAGACCACCGTTCTTCTTGAGAAGAACACTATTGACTGATGGTTCTATATTGTTAGTAAAGACTAACTGACAGAGTATAAAACGTTTTGCTTCCAGATCTTGCCTTGCTTGTATTATAATGTTTTACACTTGACAGCCTTGTAGTCTCAATACACACATTCACGTTTACAGAACTGTTTTGAATAAATCACTGTTGATGGGCTTTCCAGGCATTTCTTTCCCCCCAGAAGACACAATTCAACTCCCCATCCACTCGTCATTGAATCGCTGCTGGCTGATTTACACAGCAGATCTCCAAACCTATGTTAAAACAACAAGATTTGACAAGGTATTCGATAGCCTTTGCTCAGAGTACCCTGCCAAGTTCAATATTGAAAAAGGGATCCATAATGAATTGTGTCTGTCATTGATCTGTGTTCTGCCTGAAACTTGCTGTTTAAAAAGCCTTCTGGAAAGTCAGGTAGAGTACAGTAGGTATCCCGAGTGGCGCAGTGCTCTGAGGCACTGCATCTCAGAGCGAGAGGTGTCACTACAGGCCCTGGTTCGATTCCAGGCTGTACCACAACCGGCCGTAATAGGGAGTCCCATAGGGCGGTGCACAATTGGCCCAGTGTTGTCCCAAGTTAGGGTTTGGCCGGGGTAGGCCGTCATTGTGAATAAGAATTTCTTCTTAACTGACTTGTTAAATAAAGGTTCAATAATACATGAAAAAGGTGTTCATGTTCAGCAAGCTCAGTAGGCCTCTTTTCCCCACTGAGGGCCTATCATCACAATACAGTGAGAGAGAGACAGAGAAATAACTACAAACAGATGGCAAATATGGAAAAAGTGTCAATGTGGGTTTTTACACAATAACATGACAAGTCAGGTTAATGCAAATTCCATTGATGAATCCACATAGATAAGTTGAGCATTTGAAGACCTGAGGTTCCCTGAGGCAAACTGAGATTGCAAGGTTAGCCTGTTCCTTCATATAAATATTATCAATCTGGATCTGTATAATGTAAATACATACTAGAGGTCGACCAATTAATCGGAATGGCCGATTAATTAGGGCCGATTACACGTTTTCATAACAATCGGAAATCGGTATTTTGGGGCGGCGATTTGCCGATAAAAAAATAAATATATATTTTATACCTTTTATTTAACTAGGCAAGTCAGTTAAGAACACATTCTTATTTTCAATGACGGCCTAGGAACGGTGGGTTAACTGTCAGCTCGGGGGATCAAACTTGCAACCTTACAGTTAACTAGTCCAACGCAATAACGACCTGCCTCTCTCTCATTGCACTCCACAAGGAGACTGCCTGTTACGGGAATGCAGTAAGCCAAGGTAAGTTGCTAGCTAGCATTAAACTTATCTTATAAAAAACAATCAATCATAATCACTAGTTAACTACACATGGTTGATGATATTACTAGATATTATCTAGCGTGTCCTGTGTTGCATATAATCTGACTGAGCGTTGGTAGGCAGAAGCATTCATTCAAACAGCACTTTCAGGCGTTTTGCCAGCAGCTCTTTGTTGTGCGTCAAGCATTGCGCTGTTGATGACTTCAAGCCTATCAACTCCCAAGATTAGGCTGGTGTAACCGAAGTGAAATGGCTAGCTAGTTAGCGCGCGCTAATAGCGTTTCAAACGTCACTCGCTCTGAGCCTGCTAGTAGTTGTTCCCTTGCTCTGCATGGGTACCGCTGCTTCGATGATGGCTGTTGTCGTTGTGTTGCTGGTTCGAGCCCAGGGAGGAGCGAGGAGAGGGACGGAAGCTATACTGTTATACTGGCAATACTAAAGTGCCTATAAGAACACCCAATAGTCAAAGGTTAATGAAATACAAATATAATTCCTATAATAACTACAACCTAAAACTTCTTACCTGGGAATATTGAAGACTCATGTTAAAAGGAACCACCAGCTTTCATGTTCTCATGTTCTGAGCAAGGAACTAAAATGTTAGCTTTCTTATATAGCACATATTGCACTTTTACTTTCTTTATTTAAACCAAAATGAACATGCTTCATTATTTACTTGAGGCTAAATTGATTTTATTGATGTATTATATTAAGTTAAAATAAGTGTTCATTCAGTATTGTTGTAATTGTCATTATTACAAATACATGTAAAAAAAAAAATTTTTTTAAGTATTTTAAAATCGGACGATTAATCGGTATCTGCTTTTTTGGTCCCCCAATAATTGGTATCGGCATTGAAAAATCATAAATCGGTGGACCTGTAAAACATACAATGGCAGTGAACATCTGATCATCTCAAATCTAATTGAACGGAAGGCTTGTCTATGCCTGAGATTGGAATTTGTTCAAAACATTGTGACGCAACACATAACAGCTGGATCGCCCTCTGGAGGGGCTGTGTCGACATCAAAAGGAACATGTTCTACACAACAAAATCTCGGCTTACATTTGTCAACAATCTCTGCCTTCATTGATTTGACTACTGATTTGACAACAGTTGATTTGACTACAGTTGATTTGACTACAGTTGATTTGACTATTGTTGTCAGGACATGGAAGTGAAAGAGACCCAGGTCTTTGACTGTGTGGTTTCATTCACATCGTTTTGTCTACTCTACCACGACCACATCTATAGGGTTAGTAGTGTATGGCACATATTGCACTGTGTGTACCCATATCCTCATGGGCAGAAGCATAGACATCTATTCTCATACCCACATTATAACTGCTGATATTTCTGGTTATTACAAGCCATTAGATGTGACGAGATGACTCATATCAGAAGACAAACCCTGAAGCAGCACATTCTCTGAGGTATACCTCGGTGTCCTGGAATTTATCAGGTAACATTGACAAGCAAGGTAGGCAATGGGTTCTTCTGAGGGTTGAACACTCAGTACAACATTCTGTACGGTTCTCCTGCTCTCTATACCCCTGTATGATTCCTCTACAAAAAGATGCCTGGTGTCACTAGTAACATGATGTTCATGCTACAGACAACTTTTACCTGTCTGTGACGTTTCACATGCAACTGCATGCACGGCCATGACATGAGAAAATTCCTGCCCTTATCTCAGGCACACTGACTCACTCTTCTTGAGACAGACACGCATTCAGTTCTCAGCCAAACAAGCCTCTGCTTCTTAAAAACTGTCAGTTGTATTATGGATATAAATATAGCACACGTACCTCCATTTCCGCAGCCCAGGATATTCCAGAACTGCATATTTGTAGGCTATTTACATGTAAGAGTATTTCCAACTGGTGCAAATCACTTCTGTCAGTGCTACTGAGCTGATAACCTGACACCCTCTTACCAACACACCTGGCCCTCCTCCTCCTGGCTTCCAAACTCCTCCCTTCACACACTAGCTTTAACTTGTTACACCAGCAGGCACGGCGGCAACAATGATACTGATCGTGGAAACAAACACATAGATGATTCAGGCATGCAGATAAAACCATGCTGCTTGCCTGCAATCATACGCAGTCAACAAATCAATGCAACTCATTGTAAAAAAAAAACAATACTCATTACAGTTTATGAGCAGTCTCTCCTGTTTGCACTGTAGCAGTAACTGAATAAAGCTCAATATCTGTGAACCTCAACACAATTACGGTTATTATACATATTTTGTCACATCGTAATATAGTTGTTGCCTTGTAATTGCCTATGGAGTTTAGCAGTGTTTTGTTATTAGACAAGTGGAATAAGGAACAGTCTATGTTCGACTTGTGTAATTCCATCAGCGTGTCAAATACAGAGGATACTAGGGTCTCCTCTAATCTTCCCCTGCAAGTAACGTTATACCTTACTCAGGTCATTTAAAACAACAGCATGCAGAATGGCTGGGGCTGAGCCGGCTACAGAACTATATCATGCAATGACATACAATGTAGCGAGCTCTCCAAACAACCATGAGAGTTGTTACAATTTGTAACATTGTAACAATGTTGTAATCACTTTTCTGTTTTAAACTAGCATTGTATCATTTCCCTAATGTTGCCACTCGAAATGTAGCCACTCGCTGCACACTATTTGAATAAGACATGCTGTGTTCCCTGAACCTTGCACCTAGGCGTGAGAGATTCGGACACTGCACCACTGTTTGCAGAAACATGCATATTCATCTGCATAAAGGATATATTCCCCTTTTCGTCATCAAATGAAACCGTGTTTTCTCCACCAAAAACGCAAATTAAAGTAGGCTAACTGAATGCTCCGACTCTCACTGCAACCCATTGTCAATGACTGGGGTCTTACTATGCTAACTGGCTAATGTTAAAGTTATTTAATATCATCCACATCATTCAAAAATGTACAAGGCCACGTTATACTCACGTATATCTTTACTATTGAAGATCCACCTCAACTATTTCCGTTAACCGGTCTCCTATCCTGCAAATATGTGTTCCAATCCCGTAATAACCGTCTGGCTGTGTGTGGTTCCCTCTCCGTTTCTGTTTCTCCACAACACCGCGCTCTGGCGCCCTACTCTCGGTAACCACTGACACAGCAGCACTGCATCCTAATAGTTCCAATATGGCTGACGTGTAGTGACCGTGTAGTGACCATACCCAGTAGAAACGGCCGGAGAGTTCAGTGGAAAATTGACCATCTCAGCTGGCAAAAAAATAAATCATAACTTGTTCTACTTGTAAATAGCTTTTCAGATGACAATTACATCAATGAGAATGACAGTACTTCACAAAACCTTATTTTCTTATACTAAAGTGACTAATACACTTCTCAAATGTTTCATAAAATGTCAACATTGATATTACAAATAGCTAAATACATTAGAAATAATATTATTTTGCAATGCAAAAAAAAAAAGCATTGACAACTGAGTTCTCTGTGGTTAAATAGACTCACATTTACATGTCATTCACACCCACCCACAGACACAGCAAGAGAACTCTGTGTTTCCATTGTCTAACAGACACATCCCAAAACATTCCTTTCATTAGCTCTCTGCATAATACTACAACACACAGCAAGCCAGGCCCATAGCAGAGACCCAGTCGGCATACTAAATGACACTCTATTCCCTAAATAGTGCCGTAACTTTGCACATAGCCTTACGGGCCCTGGTCAAAAGTAGTGCACTTTATAGGGAATAGGGTCCCATTTGGGATGTCCCCAGGGTGCATAATTGTTATATGTATATGAAAGAAAGGCTGACTTGCATGAATGAGCATAGGAATAAATACAATAAAACAATGATTCTACAGTGATTTTGTATGTGACAGCTAAGACATGGGTGAGGCAGAAATATGAATCTGAAAGAAGACATTTAGTGTATCCAGAATATTTTTAGTGAAAAAAATCAAAACATTGTGAAACAGTCAGAGAAATGCTATTACATCATCATCATCCAGTATATCCAGGCAGACCCCAACATAAAGAGAACAGAGGATGACAGGGTTCTTCATGATCATGTCATTCCCTGAGCCTCAATGTCCACTGTATGTTGTCTACGTCCCTAATGGCACCCTATTCTCTATAGCGCCCTGGTCAAAAGTAGTGTACTATATAGGGAATAGCAGGGTCCTCACATTTTCGAACAAGGTGGTGCTGCTGA
Source organism: Oncorhynchus tshawytscha (assembly GCF_018296145.1). Taxonomy (NCBI): domain Eukaryota; kingdom Metazoa; phylum Chordata; class Actinopteri; order Salmoniformes; family Salmonidae; genus Oncorhynchus; species Oncorhynchus tshawytscha. The sequence goes on from NW_024609796.1 coordinate 272,974, forward strand.
GTACGGTGGGATGGGGGGGGACAGACCACAAGGTGGAGCAGCATGGTGGGATTGGACAGACAACAAGGTGGAGCTGCTGAGTATGGTGGGAGAGGGGGGAGCAGCCCACAAGGTGGAGCAGCGTGGTGGGGTTGGGGGACAGACAACAAGGTGGAGCAGCGTGGTGGGGTTGGGGAACAGACAACAAGGTGGAGCAGCGTGGTGGGGTTGGACAGACAACAAGGTGGAGCCAGCATGGTGGGGGGGGGGGGAGCAGACAACAAGGTGGAGCAGCGTGGTGGGGTGGGGGACAGACAACAAGGTGGAGCAGCGTGGTGGGGTTGGGGGAACAGACAACAAGGTGGAGCAGCGTGGTGGGGTTGGGGAACAGACAACAAGGTGGAGCAGCGTGGTGGGGTTGGGGAACAGACAACAAGGTGGAGCAGCGTGGTGGGGTTGGGGAACAGACAACAAGGTGGAGCAGCGTGGTGGGGTTGGGGAACAGACAACAAGGTGGAGCAGCGTGGTGGGGTTGGGGAACAGACAACAAGGTGGAGCAGCGTGGTGGGGTTTGGGGAACAGACAACAAGGTGGAGCAGCGTGGTGGGGTTGGGGAACAGACAACAAGGTGGAGCAGCGTGGTGGGGTTGGGGAACAGACAACAAGGTGGAGCAGCGTGGTGGGGTTGGGGGACAGACCACAAGGTGGAGCAGCGTGGTGGGGTTGGACAAACAACAAGGTGGACCAGCATGGTGGGGTTGGACAGACAACAAGGTGGAGCTGCTGAGTATGGTGGGAGAGAGGGGGGAGCAGCCCACAAGGTGGAGCAGCGTGGTGGGGTTGGGGGACAGACAACAAGGTGGAGCAGCGTGGTGGGGTTGGGGGCAGACTACAAGGTGGAGCAGCGTGGTGGGGTTGGGGGACAGACCACAAGGTGGAGCAGCGTGGTGGGGTTGGGGGACAGCCCACAAGGTGGAGCAGCGTGGTGGGGTTGGACAGACAACAAGGTGGAGCTGCGTGGTGGGGTTGGACAGACTACAAGGTGGAGCAGCGTGGTGGGGTTGGACAGACTACAAGGTGGAGCTGCGTGGCGGGGTTGGACAGACTACAAGGTGGAGCAGCGTGGTGGGGTTGGACAGACAACAAGGTGGAGCTGCGTGGCGGGGTTGGACAGACAACAAGGTGGAGCAGCGTGGTGGGGTTGGACAGACAACAAGGTGGAGCAGCGTGGTGGGGTTGGACAGACAACAAGGTGAAGCAGCGTGGTGGGGTTGGACAGACAACAAGGTGGAGCAGCGTGGTGGAGTTGGACAGACAACAAGGTGGAGCAGCGTGGTGGAGTTGGACAGACAACAAGGTGGAGCAGCGTGGTGGAGTTGGACAGACAACAAGGTGGAGCAGCATGGTGGAGTTGGACAGACAACAAGGTGGAGCAGCGTGGTGGAGTTGGACAGACAACAAGGTGGAGCAGCGTGGTGGAGTTGGACAGACAACAAGGTGGAGCAGCGTGGTGGAGTTGGACAGACAACAAGGTGGAGCAGCCTGGGGCCATTTGGGACACAGACGTGGAAGGATGTGAAAAACAAAAATGGCCAACCTTGAGTCTTTAATCCAGGAAAAGCACATTTTAGAACAAAGCTTTGAAAAAACATTTAGAAGCTCACCTTCTCTCTGAGGTGTTCAGGGAAAATAAGAACAATTTATAGTCTATAGCAGGGGCATTCAACTCTGACCCCATGAGGTCCGGAGCCTGCTGCTTTTCTGTTCTACCTGCTAATTCATTGCAAACACCTGGTGTCCCAGGTCTAAATCAGTCCCTGATTAGAGGGGAATCACCCACCTGGAGTCCCAGGTCTAAATCAGTCCCTGATTAGAGGGGAATCACCCACCTGGAGTCCCAGGTCTAAATCAGTCCCTGATTAGAGGGGAATCACCCACCTGGAGTCCCAGGTCTAAATCAGTCCCTGATTAGAGGGGAATCACCCACCTGGAGTCCCAGGTCTAAATCAGTCCCTGATTAGAGGGGAATCACCCACCTGGAGTCCCAGGTCTAAATCAGTCCCTGATTAGAGGGGAATCACCCACCTGGAGTCCCAGGTCTAAATCAGTCCCCGATTAGAGGGGAATCACCCACCTGGAGTCCCAGGTCTAAATCAGTCCCCGATTAGAGGGGAATCACCCACCTGGAGTCCCAGGTCTAAATCAGTCCCCGATTAGAGGGGAATCACCCACCTGGTGTCCCAGTTCTAAATCATTCCCTGATTAGAGGGGAATCACCCACCTGGTGTCCCAAGTCTAAATCAGTCCCTGATTAGAGGGGAACAATGAAACAAAGCAGTGGAACTGGCTTCCAGGTCCAGAGTTGAGTTTGAGGGGGCTATAGTCTCTTCAGACCTGTAGGACTCCTCGGGGTCTGCAGGGCTCTTCCTCTAACCTGGTCCCACATCTATTTCTGCTGTTTAGGAAACTCCTGTCATTGTTGTGCCAAACATTTTATTCACTTAAAAGAGTTGGCAAACCCACACAAACAGATACTGGACCAGGCTACTCGTCCTCTACTCAACCTTCCAAATGGCGATTTTGCCATCCTGGCAGGCGGAGCCACTGAGTACATAGCGGCCCTCTGCAGAGCACAGTGCCTGGACACTGTCTGTGTGGGCCATCAGCTCCTTCTCTACACTGTGGCTCTCTGTGTCCACTATGTAGATCTTCCCACTCATCCTGCACTGGTCAGGGCTCGGCCCGCTGCAGCCAACCCAGATCTGGACGAGGGAGGGGGAGGAGACAAACAATGAAGAGAAGCTTGTTGAGGATTTGCAGTTGTACTGTGACATTCACTACCTAAATAAAACTGAGTTCGCTCTGGACACTCTGATCATTACTATGAGAGATAAAATAATGATGGTAGGGTGGAATGTATGGTATCATTTCTAAGTACGGTACTATTTTAACTGCTACTTTACAAGCTTTTGTAGAAATTGCAACACCTGAGAAAGACTGTTGCTGCCAGAATCTTATGAATGTGTTTCATGTGTTAATAGTCACGTGTTAAAGAGGTTATTATGTTGGTACCCTTCCATTAAAGTGTTACCAGCAAAACACGCAAAGAACAGCAGGTGTGAACATCCAACTGAGACCATTATTTTCTCACCTGATTCTTAACCTTGATCATACAGTTGACCCCTGTACAATTCTGTAGCCGCACCCTCAGGAAAGGCTTGGTCAGGTCTTTACAGTGCCAGAGACAGAGCTCGTCAGAATCAGAACAGCTCGTCCACAACTGGCCCCTCTGAAAGAAACACACAGTGGACTGGTTTAGCCATCAGCTCATGACACTCTCATTGACAAGCAAACTGACTGTTGGAAGGCTGCAAAAACAGTGTCTGGCTTGATTATTGAGGCCACTTGGAGGCCATGGTGAAGGCCTCGCATGAGATAAAGATCTTGGATCAGTGAAATCTCCAAGATGAAGGGAACATGGGCCTACTACCTCTAAGAAGAGGATGAGGCTGCTGAACTCAGTGGACATGCTCCGTAGATCCTCAGGAAGTGTCATCTTACGATGTGGGGTTCCGTTCTTCCTCAGTTCAACGATGCAGTCTCTGGCACCTAGTCAACATAACAGATGGGAACAAAACAAACAAAGGTTTCTGTCTAGATGCTTGCTGTTGTTAGCATGTTATCTTGTGGTCAATTGACACACTTTGTTAATTGATCATTGGCAGGGTATATAATACATAGGAGTATATACAAAAATAGAATAATAATATACAGTTAGAGTATAACTGTGACTGAGTGAGTTTACTTACAGCACCACAGTGTTCCATTGAAGAGCTGAATGGACATAAGCCTATCACAGGTCAGTTGAAACTGCTTTTTCACTTTTAGTGTTGAGAGGTCCCACAGAATGACTGTTCCATCGGCACTACAGGAGTATGTCTGTCTGGGGGGGAGGAGAGGGACAGTTGGATTAAAACAAGCACCATGTAGAAGCCTGATTGTGGTCCAACTATTGATGATTCACTGAGGGCAAAGTAAAGAAGTAGTTTAAGTACACTGCTGCCATCTGCTGGTTGGAAATAGACATCAAAAACACTCCATGTGCTAAGATTCTTGCACTATGATACTGGGGTGGGACAGTTAGAATAACTACTTTCTGCAATAGGTCCATTGGTCATTTGAACAGGCAGTTCTAACACATTATCCTTCCTTCAACATAGAATCCTGAGCATCACACATGGGTTAACAGTTTGTGAGGGTGACGTGACTGTAGCATGAAAGAGTGCCCTACAGTATATAGGGAATAGGGTGCACTGTGGGACACAGACATACGGTAACATTTTATCATCTTGTGTCCTCCAACAGTGTGTGTTTTGCAGACATCATCTTGTCACTGAACACTCCTCCAGGACCAGCAAACCCTCCCACCACAGAACCTCATGCCTGTGCTCTGTCAGCTGGCCTGGATAAACACAGAGCAGGACATGCACAGACATGTGTCAATTATGTAAATGATGGAATCCTGGGAGCCAATCCATACTTGATCCTGGTCCAATCCCAGCATGCAGTTCTGTGCACATAATAAAGCCACGTATTCAACACATAAATTGTGTCCCAAATGGCACCTATTCCCTATATAGTGCACTACTTTCGACCAAGGCCCATAGGACTCTCGTCAAAAGAAGTGCACTATATAGGGAATAGGGTGCTATTTTGGACTCATACATATCCAGGTTTAATCCACTGTTATGTGAATGGCAGGCACTCCTGTTCATGCCTCATGAGACCACAGAAAGGAGGAAACACTATCAACAGAAGAAAAAGAGAGAGAAAACAAGTGAAACAGAACTAGAAGGGGAGAGAGAAAGAACGAGTGAAAGAGAGCTAGAGAGAAGAGAGAGAGAAAGATGGAGAGAGAGAGCTAGAGAGAGAGAGAGAAAGATGGAGAGAGAGAGGGAAAGAGAAAGATGGAGAAAACAAGTGAAACAGAACTAGAGGGGGGGGAGAACGGGAGAGAGAGAAAACAAGTGAAACAGAACTAGAGGTGGGAGAGAGAGAAAGAACGGGTGAAAGAGAGCTAGAGAGAGAACAAGTGAAAGGGAGATAGAGGGAGAGAGAGAGAGAACAAGTAAAACAGAGAGCTAGAGAGCGAGAGATCACTGTGTACTTAATTCAATATAACAATTTCTTTCCAAAGGATATCTGTAAGCAATTTCACAGAAACAAAGGACATGTTCCAATATCCACTCGCATATAACCTTTAGAATGCATGGCCAAATCCAATGCTTCTCTCTAAGTGTTCTGCTACACTAATGTGGATATTGGAACAGAGCCTAGTAGGAAGGCTCAAGTGATAGTCCAGGGAGAGCGCAGGGGAAATGGTGTGTGTCTGCTTGCAGACATCATACCAGTTGGGAGGATCCCACTTGAACACAGTTCTGCTGCATGGACCAGCTGGCTGCATCAAACACAACCACCCTCCCACCACTGAGGGCACACCACAGCTTGGGGTTCCCATCTCCGTCTGCCTCCGAGTAACTCAACTGGCCTGGATAAACACAGAGACACAGAGAGAGAGAGACACAGAGACACAGAGAGAGAGAGACCCCGAGAGAGAGACTGTAGTCAGTCACAGCAATTCAGCTTTTATCTGCGAATGTCTACATCAAAATCAATACACTAAAAGTTAAATACACAATCCATGGGTCAGCCAGTCGATGGATACTCCCACAGGCATATAGATGATTTGTATATGGTACATACTGTAGCTCTGCATTACAACAGAATATGTGAGTTTTTCACTGCCTTTGAGATCATACTATTCTTTTTTTTTTTTGGAAATAAACTTTTTTACATTTCCAAAAGTACTACAGAAAGGAAATAATGTCATCTTTTACTGGCGGACCATAAACAGAGAACATTTCATCCCAGACACCTAAAAAGAACATCCCTGGTCATTACATTTTGACAGGAAAATGGTGCCCATCTGGCGGACTTAAACAGAGAACATCCCTGGTCACACTTATCAAGTGAATAAACAGAGAACATCCCTGGTCATCCCTACTGCCTCTGATCTGGAGGACTCACTAAACAGAGAACATCCCTGGTCATCCCTACTGCCTCTGATCTGGCAGACTCACTAAACACACATGCTTTGTTTGTAAATTATGTCTTGGAGTGTTGGAGTGTTGGAGTGTGCCCCTGGCTATCCGTCAATAAAAATAAAACAATTAGGCCGTCTGGTTCACTATAAGGAATTTGTATAAATAATTTATTTTACCTTTGATAATGAAGCACATTTTATTCCATTTACTTTTGATACTTAAGTATTTTTTTAAACCTAATACTTTTAGACTTTTACTCAAGTAGTATTTTACTGGGTGACTTTTACGTCTGTCATTTTCTATTAAGGTATCATTACATTTACTCAAGTATGACCATAATACCTTTTCCACCACTGGACGTGGCTGGGGGTTATAGCATTTCTTTCACATGGCCCATCAATTTAGACAAGTGTGTCTGGGTAATCGCCATCTAATATTTATTAAGTATTTTTTATCTGGACACTTTCTGTTTACCTGGAATTTTTCCATATTTTTGGCTACTACAACTTTTAATCTTTACTAAACTACTCACTGTTTAGCACATGACCTCACATGTGAATCCTTAAATAGATGGGTGGAGCTAAGGCTTCAGAGGGTGTGAACAATGCTGAATGGGTGTAGACAAAGGAGAGTTCTCCAAAACATTAAAAACGCCCTTTTCTCAAAAGTGAGTTTACAAGTTTATCAACTTGCAGAATTACTTTCCCATTGTTCCTCAAAAATGCAGTGAATGATATACCATTTTGTAGCTCTGAGTCTCTACTTATAACCAATGTAAAAAATAATATTTCAAAATGTTGAGCCGGTCAGTGATATATTAAGTTTTGTTGACTCACACTGTACAGTACAACAAGTTCATAAGTTACCACACATGACAAGTGTGAAGAAATGAGACAAACTTTGACAATACATGTACTCATCTACATAAACAGCTGAGAGTAGACAAACAATTAGGCCTGTCTGGGTGCTTTCCACTAGTGTGTATTTGCAGCAAACTATTACGGCTTCAAAGCTCCTCTGGTTTCCACTCAGATGTGTTGGGACATGCCCCATACAGGACATGCCCCATACAGGACATGTTGGGACATGCCCCATACAGGACATGCCCCATACAGGACATGTTGGGACATGCCCCATACAGGACATGCCCCATACAGGACATGCCCCATACAGGACAGGACATGCCCCATACAGGACATGCCCCCAGGACATGTTGGGACATGCCCCATACAGGACATGCCCCATACAGGACATGCCCCATACAGGACATGCCCCATGGGACATGCAGGACATGTTATGACCATACAGGACATGCACCATACAGGACATGCACCATACAGGACATGTTAGGACATGCATACAGGACATGTTAGGACATGCACCTACAGGACATGTTAGAACATGTAACCATACAGGACATGTTAGGACATGCACCATACAGGACATGTTAGGACATGCACCATACAGGACGTGTTAGGACATGCACCATACAGGACATGTTAGGACATGCACCATACAGGACATGTTAGGACATGTTAGGACATGCACCTTACAGGACATGTTAGGGCATGCACCATACAGGACATGCACCATACAGGACATGTTAGGACATGCACCTTACAGAACATGTACCTTACAGGACATGCACCTTACAGGACATGTTAGGACATGCACCTTACAGGACATGCACCTTACAGGACATGTTACATGCCCCTTACAGAACATGTTAGGACATGCACCATACAGGACATGTTAGGACATGCACCATACAGGACATGCACCATACAGGACATGTTAGGACATGCACCTTACAGAACATGCACCTTACAGGACATGCCCCTTACAGAACATGTTAGGACATGCACCTTACAGAACATGTTAGGACATGCACCTTACAGAACATGTTAGGACATGCACCTTACAGGACATGTTAGGGCATGTACCTTACAGGACATGTACCTTACAGAACATGTTACCACCTTACAGAACATGTTAGGACATGCACCACAGGACATGTTTACAGGACATGTTAGGACATGCACCTTACAGAACATGTTAGGACATGCACCTTACAGAACATGTTATGGACATGCACCTTACAGAACATGTTAGGACATGCACCTTACAGAACATGTTAGGACATGCACCTTACAGAACATGTTAGGACATGCACCTTACAGAACATGGACATGCATACAGAACATGTTAGGACATGCACCTTACAGAACATGTTATGACATGCACCTTACAGAACATGTTATGACATGCACCTTACAGAACATGTTATGACATGCACCATACAGAACATGTTATGACATGCACCATACAGGACATGTTATGACATGCACCTTACAGAACATGTTAGGACATGCACCATACAGGACATGTTAGGACATGCACCATACAGAACATGTTAGGACATGCACCTTACATAACATGTTATGACATGCACCATACAGAACATGTTATGACATGCACCATACAGAACATGTTATGACATGCACCATACAGAACATGTTAGGACATGCACCTTACAGAACATGTTAGGACATGCACCTTACAGAACATGTTAGGACATGCACCTTACAGAACATGTTAGGACATGCACCTTACAGAACATGTTAGGACATGCACCTTATAGAACATGTTAGGACATGCACCTTACAGAACATGTTAGGACATGCACCTTATAGAACATGTTAGGACATGCACCTTACAGAACATGTTAGGACATGCACCTTATAGAACATGTTAGGACATGCACCATACAGGACATGTTAGGACATGCACCTTATAGAACATGTAAACAGCTTCTATCTTACAAGCAGATACATCAGAGTGAAGATAACAGACAAACTATGATAGAAAGTCAGCTGTCTGTTTCCCCTCACCTGGTGTGTAGAGTAACAGAAAGTCAGCTGTCTGTTTCCCCTCACCTGGTGTGTAGAGTAACATAAAGTCAGCTGTCTGTTTCCCCTCACCTGGTGTGTAGAGTAACAGAAAGTCAGCTGTCTGTTTCCCCTCACCTGGTGTGTAGAGTAACAGAAAGTCAGCTGTCTGTTTCCCCTCACCTGGTGTGTAGAGTAACAGAAAGTCAGCTGTCTGTTTCCCCTCACCTGGTGTGTATCAACTTCCGGCGCCGACAGAGATGGCCGCCTCGCTTCGCGTTCCTAGGAAACTATGCAGTTTTTTGTTTTTTTTACGTGTTATTTCTTACACTAGTACCCCAGGTCATCTTAGGTTTCTTTACATACAGCCGACAAGAACTACTGAATATAAGATCAGCGTCAACTCACCATCAGTACGACCAAGAATATGTTTTTCGCGATGCGGATCCTGAGTTCTGCCTTACAACCAGTGTAACCGAGTGGATCACATGCAGCGACCAAAAAAAAAAACGACTCAGAAAAAGAGGGAAACGAAGCGGTCTTCTGGTCAGACTCCGGAGACGGGCACATCGTGCACCACTCCCCAGCATTCTTCTTGCCAATGTCCAGTCTCTTGACAACAAGGTTGATGAAATCCGAGCAAGGGTAGCATTCCAGAGGGACATCAGAGACTGTAACGTTCTCTGCTTCACGGAAACATGGCTCACTGGAGAGACGCAATCCGAAGCGGTGCAGCCAGCGGGTTTCTCCACGCATCGCGCCGACAGAAACAAACATCTCTCTGGTAAGAAGACGGGCGGGGGCGTATGCCTTATGGCCAACGTGACATGGTGTGATGAAGGAAACATACAGGAACTCAAATCCTTCTGTTCACCTGATTTAGAATTCCTCACAATCAAATGTAGACCGCATTATCTACCAAGAGAATTCTCTTCGATTATAATCACAGCCGTATATATCCCCCCAAGCAGACACATCGATGGCTCTGAACGAACTTTATTTAACTCTCTGCAAACTGGAAACGATTTATCCGGAGGCTGCATTCATTGTAGCTGGGGATTTTAACAAGGCTAATCTGAAAACAAGACTCCCTAAATTTTATCAGCATATTGATTGCGCAACCAGGGGTGGAAAGACCCTGGATCATTGTTACTCTAACTTCCGCGACGCATATAAGGCCCTGCCCCGCCCTCCTTTCGGAAAAGCTGACCACGACTCCATTTTGTTGATCCCTGCCTACAGACAGAAACTAAAACAAGAAGCTCCCACGCTGAGGTCTGTCCAACGCTGGTCCGACCAAGCTGACTCCACACTCCAAGACTGCTTCCATCACGTGGACTGGGAGATGTTTCGTATTGCGTCAGACAACAACATTGACGAATACGCTGATACGGTGTGCGAGTTCATTAGAACGTGCGTTGAAGATGTCGTTCCCATAGCAACGATTAAAACATTCCCTAACCAGAAACCGTGGATTGATGGCAGCATTCGTGTGAAACTGAAGGCACGAACCACTGCTTTTAATCAGGGCAAGGTGTCTGGTAACATGACTGAATACAAACAGTGCAGCTATTCCCTCCGCAAGGCTATCAAACAAGCTAAGCGCCAGTACAGAGACAAAGTAGAATCTCAATTCAACGGCTCAGACACAAGAGGTATGTGGCAGGGTCTACAATCAATCACGGACTACAGGAAGAAACCCAGCCCAGTCACGGACCAGGATGTCTTGCTCCCAGGCAGACTAAATAACTTTTTGCCCGCTTTGAGGACAATACAGTGCCACTGACACGGCCTGCAACGGAATCATGCGGTCTCTCCTTCACTGCAGCCGAAGTGAGTAAGACATTTAAACGTGTTAACCCTCGCAAGGCTGCAGGCCCAGACGGCATCCCCAGCCGCGCCCTCAGAGCATGCGCAGACCAGCTGGCCGGTGTGTTTACGGACATATTCAACCAATCCCTATACCAGTCTGCTGTTCCCACATGCTTCAAGAGGGCCACCATTGTTCCTGTTCCCAAGAAAGCTAAGGTAACTGAGCTAAACGACTACCGCCCCGTAGCACTCACATCCGTCATCATGAAGTGCTTTGAGAGACTAGTCAAGGACCATATCACCTCCACCCTACCTGACACCCTTGACCCACTCCAATTTGCTTACCGCCCAAATAGGTCCACAGACGATGCAATCTCAACCACACTGCACACTGCCCTAACCCATCTGGACAAGAGGAATACCTATGTGAGAATGCTGTTCATCGACTACAGCTCGGCATTCAACACCATAGTACCCTCCAAGCTCGTCATCAAGCTCGAGACCCTGGGTCTCGACCCCGCCCTGTGCAACTGGGTACTGGACTTCCTGACGGGCCGCCCCCAGGTGGTGAGGGTAGGCAACAACATCTCCTCCCCGCTGATCCTCAACACTGGGGCCCCACAAGGGTGCGTTCTGAGCCCCCTCCTGTACTCCCTGTTCACCCACGACTGCGTGGCCATGCACGCCTCCAACTCAATCATCAAGTTTGCGGACGACACAACAGTGGTAGGCTTGATTACCAACAACGACGAGACGGCCTACAGGGAGGAGGTGAGGGCCCTCGGAGTGTGGTGTCAGGAAAATAACCTCACACTCAACGTCAACAAAACTAAGGAGATGATTGTGGACTTCAGGAAACAGCAGAGGGAACACCCCCATCCACATCGATGGAACAGTAGTGGAGAGGGTAGCAAGTTTTAAGTTCCTCGGCATACACATCACAGACAAACTGAATTGGTCCACTCACACAGACAGCATCGTGAGGAAGGCGCAGCAGCGCCTCTTCAACCTCAGGAGGCTGAAGAAATTCGGCTTGTCACCAAAAGCACTCACAAACTTCTACAGATGCACAATCGAGAGCATCCTGGCGGGCTGTATCACCGCCTGGTATGGCAACTGCACCGCCCTCAACCGTAAGGCTCTCCAGAGGGTAGTGAGGTCTGCACAACGCATCACCGGGGCAAACTACCTGCCCTCCAGGACACCTACACCACCCGATGCTACAGGAAGGCCATAAAGATCATCAAGGACATCAACCACCCGAGCCACTGCCTGTTCACCCCGCTGTCATCCAGAAGGCGAGGTCAGTACAGGTGCATCAAAGCTGGGACCGAGAGACTGAAAAACAGCTTCTATCTCAAGGCCATCAGACTGTTAAACAGCCACCACTAACATTGAGTGGCTACTGCCAACACACTGTCAATGACACTGACTCTACTCCAGCCACTTTAATCATGGGAATTGATGGGAAATTATGTAAATATATCACTAGCCACTTTAAACAATGCTACCTTATATAATGTTACTTACCCTACATTGTTCATCTCATATGCATACGTTGATACTGTACTCTATATCATCGACTGCATCCTTATGTAATACATGTATCACTAGCCACTTTAACTATGCCACTTGGTTTACATACTTATCTCATATGTATATACTGTACTCGATATCATCTACTGTATCTTGCCTATGCTGCTCTGTACCATCACTCATTCTTATGTACATATTCTTTATCCCCTTACACTGTGTATAAGACAGTAGTTTTTTTTTGGAATTGTTAGTTAGATTACTTGCTCGTTATTACTGCATTGTCGGAACTAGAAGCACAAGCATTTCGCTACACTCGCATTAACATCTGCTAACCATGTGTATGTGACAAATAAAATTTGATTTGATTTGATTTGATTTGATTTGATAGAGTAACAGAAAGTCAGCTGTCTGTTTCCCCTCACCTGGTGTGTAGAGTAACAGAAAGTCAGCTGTCTGTTTCCCCTCACCTGGTGTGTAGAGTAACATAAAGTCAGCTGTCTGTTTCCCCTCACCTGGTGTGTAGAGTAACAGAAAGTCAGCTGTCTGTTTCCCCTCACCTGGTGTGTAGAGTAACAGAAAGTCAGCTGTCTGTTTCCCCTCACCTGGTGTGTAGAGTAACAGAAAGTCAGCTGTCTGTTTCCCCTCACCTGGTGTGTAGAGTAACAGAAAGTCAGCTGTCTGTTTCCCCTCACCTGGTGTGTAGAGTAACAGAAAGTCAGCTGTCTGTTTCCCCTCACCTGGTGTGTAGAGTAACAGAAAGTCAGCTGTCTGTTTCCCCTCACCTGGTGTGTAGAGTAACAGAAAGTCAGCTGTCTGTTTCCCCTCACCTGGTGTGTAGAGTAACAGAAAGTCAGCTGTCTGTTTCCCCTCACCTGGTGTGTAGAGTAACAGAAAGTCAGCTGTCTGTTTCCCCTCACCTGGTGTGTAGAGTAACATAAAGTCAGCTGTCTGTTTCCCCTCACCTGGTGTGTAGAGTAACATAAAGTCAGCTGTCTGTTTCCTCTCACCTGGTGTGTAGAGTAACATAGTCAGCTGTCTGTTTCCCCTCACCTGGTGTGTAGAGTAATAGAAAGTCAGCTGTCTGTTTCCCCTCACCTGGTGTGTAGAGTAATAGAAAGTCAGCTGTCTGTTTCCCCTCACCTGGTGTGTAGAGTAACAGAAAGTCAGCTGTCTGTTTCCCCTCACCTGGTGTGTAGAGTAACAGAAAGTCAGCTGTCTGTTTCCCCTCACCTGGTGTGTAGAGTAACAGAAAGTCAGCTGTCTGTTTCCCCTCACCTGGTGTGTAGAGTAACAGAAAGTCAGCTGTCTGTTTCCCCTCACCTGGTGTGTAGAGTAACAGAAAGTCAGTGGTCTGTTTCCCCTCACCTGGTGTGTAGAGTAACAGAACGTCAGTGGTCTGTTTCCCCTCACCTGTTGTGTAGAGTAACAGAGAGTCAGCTGTCTGTTTCCCCTCACCTGGTGTGTAGAGTAACAGAGAGTCAGCTGTCTGTTTCCCTCACCTGGTGTGTAGAGTAATAGAAAGTCAGCTGTCTGTTTCCCCTCACCTGGTGTGTAGAGTAACAGAGAGTCAGCTGTCTGTTTCCCCTCACCTGGTGTGTAGAGTAATAGAAAGTCAGCTGTCTGTTTCCCCTCACCTGGTGTGTAGAGTAATAGAAAGTCAGCTGTCTGTTTCCCCTCACCTGGTGTGTAGAGTAACAGAAAGTCAGCTGTCTGTTTCCCCTCACCTGGTGTGTAGAGTAACAGAGAGTCAGCTGTCTGTTTCCCCTCACCTGGTGTGTAGAGTAACAAAGTCAGCTATCTGTTTCCCCTCACCTGGTGTGTAGAGTAATAGAGAGTCAGCTGTCTGTTTCCCCTCACCTGGTGTGTAGAGTAAGACATGCACAGTCTGTGGGGCTGGGAGGTCTAGTGATGGATTGATCTTGTGTTTCAACGTCTCCAATGTTGTCTTTGGAACCATCACAGGAACTGCTTACAGACAAAACAGAAAGCAGAAAAAATGACATATCAGAATATGAATCACTTTCCTGATTACAGAAAATCACAATGAATTTCACACACTGTTGTTCTTCAGAGGCACATCTGATGTTGTTGATTTAGTTGTATACTTGATCCTTGAACTCCAAGGGGTGGTTTCCTGGAAACTCCTGGACTAAATACATTTTCAATGATTCTCCATTGAGTTTGTGTTTTAGTCCGGAACCCCACCATTAAACGCACAAATGGTAAAGCTTACAGATGATTTATATGCAAAAAACAAATCAAAAGTGCATCTGGACCATAATGCATACCTTCATGTTTCACTCTGTCAAAGTATGCCAGTTTGGAGGCGGCAAATATGGCCTTCTGGGTCTGAAGGCAGCCAACCACAGCATCCATGAGCAAGACGTTAGTCAAAGCCTGCTGCATGTACTGAGGATCCTTAAAGGGAACATGACAACTTATACACACACTGCCTGTACTGAGGATCCTATAAGAGAGACAGTCTTACAAGTATAGACACACAACCTACTACACATTACAATGTACAATGAGTACAGCCAATTAAACAGCGTGGGAGATCACATTAAGTTTGGGAGATCACATTAAGTTTGGGAGATCACATTCGGATAATATAATGACAAAACATAATACTTTCCAGCAGAGCAGAGGGGTAGGACAAGCCTGTACCGTAAGATTAATATCCCTGTAGGAAGCCTGGAGGAAACCATCAGGCCAGAGGGGTGGGACAAGCCTGTACCGTAAGATTAATATCCCTTTAGGAATCCTGGAGGAAACCATCAGGCCAGAGGGGTGGGAAAAGCCTGTACTGTAAGATTAATATCCCTTCAGGAAGCCTGGAGGAAACCATCAGGCCAGAGGGGTGGGACAAGCCTGTACTGTAAGATTAATATCCCTTCAGGAAGCCTGGAGGAAACCATCAGGCCAGAGGGGTGGGACAAGCCTGTACTGTAAGATTAATATCCCTTTAGGTGCCAACCGATCTTATACTTTTTTCATAATATGGTAATAAAAGAACGTGACATGTTTTTCAAGACTATGAATAACCACAGACCGCATTCAGGAGGGTGAAATGGACTATGCTAATATTTCTACCCACACGTTCTACAAAGTGTTTAACAGAAGTCACTGCACTGCTTAACAGCTTTGCTGCGCCACTGAAAAGCTAGCAATTCCATGGTGCGGGTTGGTGGATTTCAAGCTGAAAGGGTTAGTTTAATGAATTCAACTTGGTTACATTATACACTATTGAATGCAGCACTAGTCTTGGAGATCCAGCATATATCCTACCTTGTGGTCGTCTGCCATCGTCCTCCCAGCCCACATCTCTCTGACCATGAGATTCCACAGGTCACACGCAGACTTCAGGTTGGCCTCAAACACCTCCTTCCTCAGACTGCACTTGATCTTCAGAGACGGGATCCTCAGCAGCAGGAAAGGAGCAAAGGAGATTTTCACCTCCTGACAGAGACGAGAGGGAAAGGGGGATATCTAGTCAGCTGGACAACTGAATGCATTCAACTGAAATGTGAGAGGATTATCAGATGTGTCATCATGGCAGATTTTCATTTGAACAAAGCCAAACATTGAAGGCAATACACTGTAGTCATACCAATGTACCCTTCAATATTATTCATTACGGAGTGAGTTTCCAAAAGCTTCATAGCACTAAGATCATCTTTCATCCATTGCCTATATATTGTCAAAGATTATTTTAAGACTACAAAGCTTTTAGAGAACTCATCCCTGAACAGTACTACTACTAGTGCCTAAACATAGAGTAACCACACCTTTATGTCTCTGAACTTGGTGATCTCGATAAACCCAGGCCTCCCGTCAGTGAGCAGGAAGAGCCTCTTCTGTGTCATGGCGATCTTACCCACTCCCTGGTTGGTTTTGACGGAGCAGGACAGCTTGTAGACACACTCGTTGTTGTCCAGGTGCTCCATGACCTCAGCTGGCAGGTGAACATCCTGGGCCTCCACCTCCGTCTCCTTCCAGAAGGTGTAGAACACACGGAACACCTCTGGGTCAATCTGCTTCTGTTGCCCTGGAAACAGAAGGTGTAGAACACCTCTGGGTCAATCTGATTATGTTGCCCTGGAAACAGAGGTAACCTTCTCTTAGAAGAAGACTTCAGTCTTCAAGGAGCCATTCGTTGTAAGAGTGGTGATGTGAATGTAAACAAGGCATGACAAGTCTCAGCAGCCTGTAGAGAACATGCTCATCAAACTCACATTAAAACCATGCAAATGCATTCCATCATTTTACTTCCATGTTCATGCATGTCATTCAAGCCAATAGAAACAAGCTACTCCAAACAGCATCTATTGTAAACAGGAACCCTGTGTTTTGTCAAAGCAAAGAGCACATTTATACATCTTCCATAGCTGAAGACGCCCCATGAAACAACAGCCATCCATCTCATGTATGATGTCATGGAATGAACATTAAACCCAAGCAGAGATGAAGATGGAGAGAAAAATAAAAGAGATGCCACATGAGTCCCGCTGACCAATCATACGATGGGATGCTGCAGACAAACTGGACAGTCTTGCTTACCATCCAATGAGGAGTCAATATAAAATACTGATTTGGAGGGACTCCTCATGGAAGAATTCAAACCCAAAGTCACTGAATCCAAAGTCACTCTTACAAGATCCTATTAATAAAGTAAGGATAATCAGATGATACACACCGTGTTCCTAGGCAGAGTGGTACTCTATTTCAAACTGTATTGACAGATCAATCACTCGTTTACTATCATGGGTGATCTTATTGCTATAGTACATCTATACTGTACTGCTCATGTATTTCCATGTCCTGTCAACGAGAGGCCTGACCTCTTAACTCACTTACCCACAGTGAGAGCCTCAAACAGCCTATGGATGGTAAGTCTCAACTTACCCACAGTGAGAGCCTCAAACAGCCTATGGATGGTAAGTCTCAACTTACCCACAGTGAGAGCCTCAAACAGTCTATGGAAGGTAAGTCTCAACTTACCCACAGTGAGTGCCTCAAACAGCCTATGGAAGGTAAGTCTCAACTTACCCACAGTGAGTGCCTCAAACAGCCTATGGAAGGTAAGTCTCAACTTACCCACAGTGAGAGCCTCAAACAGTCTATGGAAGGTAAGTCTCAACTTACCCACAGTGAGTGCCTCAAACAGCCTATGGAAGGTAAGTCTCAACTTACCCACAGTGAAGCCTCAAACAGTCTATGGAAGGTAAGTCTCAACTTACCCACAGTGAGAGCCTCAAACAGCCTATGGATGGTAAGTCTCAACTTACCCACAGTGAGGGCCTCAAACAGCCTATGGATGGTAAGTCTCAACTTACCCACAGTGAGAGCCTCAAACAGTCTATGGAAGGTAAGTCTCAACTTACCCACAGTGAGAGCCTCAAACAGTCTATATGGATGGTAAGTCTCAACTTACCCACAGTGAGAGCCTCAAACAGCCTATGGATGGTAAGTCTCAACTTACCCACAGTGAGAGCCTCAAACAGCCTATGGATGGTAAGTCTCAACTTACCCACAGTGAGAGCCTCAAACAGTCTATGGAAGGTAAGTCTCAACTTACCCACAGTGAGTGCCTCAAACAGCCTATGGAAGGTAAGTCTCAACTTACCCACAGTGAGTGCCTCAAACAGCCTATGGAAGGTAAGTCTCAACTTACCCAGTGAGAGCCTCAAACAGTCTATGGAAGGTAAGTCTCAACTTACCCACAGTGAGTGCCTCAAACAGCCTATGGAAGGTAAGTCTCAACTTACCCACAGTGAGAGCCTCAAACAGTCTATGGAAGGTAAGTCTCAACTTACCCACAGTGAGAGCCTCAAACAGCCTATGGATGGTAAGTCTCAACTTACCCACAGTGAGGGCCTCAAACAGCCTATGGATGGTAAGTCTCAACTTACCCACAGTGAGAGCCTCAAACAGTCTATGGAAGGTAAGTCTCAACTTACCCACAGTGAGAGCCTCAAACAGTCTATATGGATGGTAAGTCTCAACTTACCCACAGTGAGAGCCTCAAACAGCCTATGGATGGTAAGTCTCAACTTACCCACAGTGAGAGCCTCAAACAGTCTATGGAAGGTAAGTCTCAACTTACCCACAGTGAGAGCCTCAAACAGTCTATGGAAGGTAAGTCTCAACTTACCCACAGTGAGAGCCTCAAACAGCCTATGGATGGTAAGTCTCAACTTACCCACAGTGAGGGCCTCAAACAGTCTATATGGATGGTAAGTCTCAACTTACCCACAGTGAGAGCCTCAAACAGTCTATGGAAGGTAAGTCTCAACTTACCCACAGTGAGAGCCTCAAACAGCCTATGGATGGTAAGTCTCAACTTACCCACAGTGAGAGCCTCAAACAGCCTATGGATGGTAAGTCTCAACTTACCCACAGTGAGGGCCTCAAACAGCCTATGGATGGTAAGTCTCAACTTACCCACAGTGAGAGCCTCAAACAGTCTATGGAAGGTAAGTCTCAACTTACCCACAGTGAGAGCCTCAAACAGTCTATGGATGGTAAGTCTCAACTTACCCACAGTGAGAGCCTCAAACAGCCTATGGATGGTAAGTCTCAACTTACCCACAGTGAGAGCCTCAAACAGTCTATGGAAGGTAAGTCTCAACTTACCCACAGTGAGAGCCTCAAACAGTCTATGGAAGGTAAGTCTCAACTTACCCACAGTGAGAGCCTCAAACAGCCTATGGATGGTAAGTCTCAACTTACCCACAGTGAGGGCCTCAAACAGTCTATATGGATGGTAAGTCTCAACTTACCCACAGTGAGGGCCTCAAACAGTCTATATGGATGGTAAGTCTCAACTTACCCACAGTGAGAGCCTCAAACAGCCTATGGATGGTAAGTCTCAACTTACCCACAGTGAGAGCCTCAAACAGCCTATGGATGGTAAGTCTCAACTTACCCACAGTGAGGGCCTCAAACAGCCTATGGATGGTAAGTCTCAACTTACCCACAGTGAGAGCCTCAAACAGCCTATGGATGGTAAGTCTCAACTTACCCACAGTGAGAGCCTCAAACAGCCTATGGATGGTAAGTCTCAACTTACCCACAGTGAGGGCCTCAAACAGCCTATGGATGGTGGCGACATCTTTCACAATCCCAGACTCCTGGATGCGCTTCACAAAGTCCTCCTGCAGCATGTGGGTCTTAGGGAGCTGGAACTTCTTCACATGGTCGTCAGCTTGGACCAGCACCATCTCGTTGTCTGTCTTCACCTTGAAGATGAGCCGCTTGAGCTCTGGCCGCCGGTCCACCTGGGAGAACTCGTCCTTCTGCAGCGAGTCCACTAGCGCCTTTACCAGGTCGGTGGGGAAGATCTCGATGTCCGTCTTGTAGAGGTTCTGGAAGTCGCTGAGGGCGTCAAGACGCTTGGAACACAGCGTGTTCATGAAGCCGCGCAGGTAGAAGTACCTTGGAAATAGGGAAAGAGAATATGGAAAGGGTAGGACTTATAAATGATTTGTGAAGTATGTATGTAGTATTGTGACTGATTGGACACACTAACGCGCCCTCCCTCTGTCTCGCCCACCAGGTGCCTCTTGTTGCTATCAGCAGGAGCATTGCCTTTCTAAACTTGGTGGTCCGGTCACACTGAGGACTTTTCAAATACCCAATAAAGCCTTTTTAAATGTATTTTTTAGATGTAGTGTGTTTAAAGTGTGACTTAATAAAATCTAAAATAAAAAAAATAAAAAATAATAAAAAATAAAATCTTAATAAAATCTAAAAATCCCTATGTTGTAAATGAAGTACCTGGCCAGGAGGGTGGAGTCCTCAGGAGGAACACAGGAGATGGCCTTCCCCAGTAGTATGATCAACTCTCCATAGTAGTTCTGGACATGGTGGTGCACCATGGGAGGAGGACATTCTGGCAGCTTGAAGATCTTCACAGGCTTGGGCGGGATCTTGAAGGCTGTGTAGAAAAAGACAAAGAGTGACACTGCAAACAAAAAGGGTCTACTTTATATGAATCATCTCCAGCACCACCTCAACATATGTGAAAATGGCAGGTTTCTATGATCTGTAGTAAAATAAGTGAGGAAGATGTGTTTCCAATGACATTATCAACCAATTAGGAAGCATTTAGTAGGTAATGCCTCCTCATAATTGGTTAAAATCACATGATGCACAACGATGTCATTGGAAACACTCATCTCCCTCTATACGTTTTACTACCGAGCATAGAAAGACGCCATTTTAACATATGTTGAGGATGAACATGAAGTTGAACATTTGTGAAAATTCCTTTTAAGATGAATCTTCTTGTTCACAGAAGTCAAGGCTTAATGACCTACACTTTTCTTTAACCATCTGTCAAAAGAGCCACGTAACACTAAATAGTTTATGTTATAACAGTTTTCATTAGCTGACAACAGACATGACTTGTTATGACAGTGTTATGTAGAGTAGTCCAATAGACATTTCAAGTGTAAAGTCAGTTTTCATTAGCTGACAACAACAGACATGACTAGTTATGACATCCGTTATGACAGTATTATGTAGAGTAGTCCAATAGACATTTCAAGTGTAAAGTCAGTTTTCATTAGCTGACAACAACAGACATGACTAGTTATGACATCCGTTATGACAGTATTATGTAGAGTAGTCCAATAGACATTTCAAGTAAAGAGTCAGTGCATAATGTTACGCAGTAATGTTAATGTAACCGTGTAAAGTTAAACATCACAGTATATATGTTAATCAGTGGGTAGCTATTATTAGTCCTCCCACTGCAGGGGTTGCAACATCTGGATTTCCAGAAATCCTGGTTGGAGGATTTCATGCTTCCTCTGTTCTAATTCCACTAATCTTCCAACTGGGATTTCTGGAAAACCTGGGAATTTGGGGAACATTTCTGGAATTTTGTAACCTTCATAAAAAAAAAGTTGCTATCTAGTACCTAAAAGGGTAGGAGAACCCCTTGAAAAAACCTTTTTGGTTCCAGGTAGAAACCTTTTGGGTTCCATGTAGAACCCTTTCAACAGAGTGTTATACATGGAATCCAAAAAAGTGTTCTACCTAGAACAAAAAAGGGTTACACTATGGACACAACCAAAGAACCCTTTTGGAACCATATTTTCTAAGAGTGTACTCACCACTTTCAGGGATAATGGTCTTCTTGAGGGAGGTTTGTCTGAGGAGGTTGAGATGGCGCTCCTCTCCCAGGTTGGGGAGGCTCATCCCCAGCCTCTTGTTCAGACGGATCTCTGGGTTGCTGCTATACTTCCTGGCCATTTCCTGCATGGTGGGCCTCCTGGGGTTGTCTGTCATCGCCTTCATTCTGACAGACACATAAAACAGGACTGTATACAATACCCTAAATACCATACAGGACTGTGTACAATACCATACAGGACTGTGTACAATACAATACAATACCCTAAATACCATACAGGACTGTGTACAATACAATACCCTAAATACCATACAGGACTGTGTACAATACAATACCCTAAATACCATACAGGACTGTGTGCAATACCATACCCTAAATACCATACAGGACTGTGTACAATACCATACCCTAAATACCATACAGGACTGTGTACAATACCATACCCTAAATACCATACAGGACTGTGTACAATACAATACCCTAAATACCTTACAGGTCTGTGTACAATACCCTAAACACCATACAGGACTGTCAATCATACAAGACCCTAATATACATACAGGACTGAATACCATACAAGACCCTAATATACATACAGGACTGAGTACCAAACAAGACCCAGAATACCACGTAAGACCCAGAACACCATACAAGACCATAAACCTCTCACTGAGTCTCCCCCAGACATATATGTAGCATGTTTGCAGTGGGGTACTATGTAATAGAATTCAATAATTTCCCAAATCACTCCTCCAGTATCCCTAGTCAGTCTCTTTCACTTATTTGATCTATTCCAGCACTAACTGGTCAACTAATCGTCAAGGCCAGCTGGTCAACTAATCGTCAAGGCCAGCTGGTCAACTAATCGTCAAGGCTAACTGGTATACTAATCGTCAAGGCTAGCTGGTATACTAATCGTCAAGGCTAGCTGGTATACTAATCGTCAAGGCTAACTGGTCAACTAATCGTCAAGGCTAACTGGTGTACTAATCGTCAAGGCTAACTGGTGTACTAATCGTCAAGGCTAACTGGTGTACTAATCGTCAAGGCTAACTGGTGTACTAATCGTCAAGGCTAACTGGTGTACTAATCGTCAAGGCTAGCTGGTGTACTAATCGTCAAGGCTAGCTGGTCTACTAATCGTCAAGGCTAGCTGGTACTAATCGTCAAGGCTAACTGGTGTACTAATCGTCAAGGCTAACTGGTGTACTAATCGTCAAGGCTAACTGGTCAACTATTCGTCAAGGCTAACTGGTGTACTAATCGTCAAGGCTAACTGGTGTACTAATCGTCAAGGCTAACTGGTCAACTAATCGTCAAGGCTAACTGGTCAACTAATCGTCAAGGCTAACTGGTGTACTAATCGTCAAGGCTAACTGGTGTACTAATCGTCAAGGCTAACTGGTGTACTAATCGTCAAGGCTAACTGGTGTACTAATCGTCAAGGCTAACTGGTGTACTAATCGTCAAGGCTAACTGGTGTACTAATCGTCAAGGCTAACTGGTGTACTAATCGTCAAGGCTAACTGGTGTACTAATCGTCAAGGCTAACTGGTGTACTAATCGTCAAGGCTAACTGGTCAACTAATCGTCAAGGCTAACTGGTCAACTAATCGTCAAGGCTAACTGGTCAACTAATCGTCAAGGCTAACTGGTCAACTAATCGTCAAGGCTAACTGGTCAACTAATCATTGAAGCTCTCAAACACTGTAAATGGTGGTTCTCGAAGAGAGGCGCCAGCTGTGCCACCAGAGACTCTGGGTTCGCGCCCAGGTTCTGTCGTAACCGGCCGCGACCGGGAGGTCCGTGTGGCGACACACAATTGGCCTAGCGTCGCCCGGGTTAGGGAGGGTTTGGCCGGTAGGGAAATCCTTGTCTCATCGCGCATCAGCGACTCCTGTGGCGGGCCAGGCGCAGTGCGCGCTAACCAAGGTTGCCAGGTGCACGTTGGTGCGGTTGGCTTCCGGGTTGGATGGTGCTGTGTTAAGAAGCAGTGCGGCTTGGTTGTGTATCGGAGGACGCATGACTTTCAACCTAGGTCTCTCCCGAGCCCGTACGGGAGTTGTAGCGATGAGACAAAAACAATTGGACACCACGAAATTAGGGGAGAAAAAGGGGTAAAAAAAACAATACAGCATCCAACAGACTGGATAACTGGATCAGACTGGTGGAGAAACTCTTCCTTTGATATTAACAAAGCAGGTTTGCAGCGGTGTGTTCTATAAATTAATAATTGGACTGAATTCCATAACATGTCCAGGCAGGTTACCAGCGGTGCCATAACTCAGGCTTTGTTCTAACCATCACTGTACCATCAGGGAGAAAAGTGAGTTGGAGGGTAGGGGAAGGGATAAGCAGGAAGGGGATATTGTAAGTGAGAGCTTACTTCTGTGTCTCTGAGCGAGTGTTGACTTCCATGCGTGTGAAAGCATCCATCTTCCTATTGAGGCGGTCCTTCAGGAATGAATGAAAGATGTGTGTCTCCAAGACCTATACGGATACACATGTATAAATTGAGTGTAGGAATCAACCGTACTCTTTATAGTGATCGTGATCTGAGAGGCTACTTCAACATGTACCTTTCTGTAAAAGGGAAGGTCAGCTAGCTCTCTGGTCTTCAGGAACTCTTCACTGTTAAACACTCGGTGTTCATAGTTCAGGTGACCACTGACATCCCTGATGAAAGGCAGAAATGCAGCAGACCATTAATACACAGGCTACATTAGTGCCTTTAAAGACCAGGAAATAGAATATCTTCCTACACCTCACCGGGTTGACTTCCTCCTTACAGGTACAACACCAACATAATCTCACATATGCCACTATTGGCTCTTTCCAGTGTGAGCATTACTCAAGGGAGAGCAGTATTGACATATTTGAATTCACTTGTTGATGTCTGTAAGCAGGAAGTCCACCCGATGTGTATGATGATGTCATACTTTAAGCCCTGCACCTCAGAAAGAGAGTCTGAACAGCATGACTGACCTGAACATGTTGACAATGAGCTCCAAGGTAACCTTCTGTATTTCCCAGTTCAGGTTCTGCTGCCATTGTCTTCTCAGCATGCGCATCTCATTAACGTCTGTGCCGGCCCCTTGGTGACACACCTCTAGATCATATTGTAGCTGGAGGCCCTTCCTCCTGTAGAGCAGCAGGAAAAGAAAACTGTTGTTCACTCACTGCCACAAAAACAATGTTATATAAGCATGACTGTGAGTGATAACTGATGTGATATTCTACCTCTCAATAACTTCATTCTGTGTTATTGAGACAATGGATGTGTCATTTCAGTTGTAGGGGGTTTCAGCACAGAACAGAGCACAGTCTGCATTGTCTATGTATTCCTCCTGTTATTCTTTTGTTCTACATTTTTCTCTCTGCATTGTTGGGAAGGGCCCGCAAGTAAGCATTTCACTGTTAGTCAACAGTTCTTGTTTATGAAGCATGTGACGAATACAATTTGATTTGATTCTGAAATGGCACCCTATTCCCTATATAGTGCACTACTTTTTAACAGTGCCCATAAGTAGTACATTATTCCCTAGTAGGGCACTATATAGGGAATAGGGTGCCATTTGGGGGGGTCCTACCGCTTGGTAAAACACTCTGCAGAAATGAAGGGGACGTCTGGTAGGTCGACAGTCTCTGAGCAGGAAGAAGACACTGTTCCATCATCAATATTAATCAAGATCAGGTCGTCTGTTTCCTGTCACAGAGAATAGAGAGTTCCAAAAACATTCAAAAATTAAAGCTTTTCTTTCTCCAACTGCTATGACATTTCAACTGTTTGGAAACGGAACAAGACAGTACAACCAAGAAGTAGGTCTAAACACTGTTTATGGACAGTTGGACACTTGACGCAACAGCATCATGAAAATCATATTGTTGTCCGACATCAAATTACACCAAGACAAAACCATGGTTATATAAAGGATGTACCAAGGTTGCAATAAAGAAACTACTACTACTAATACAAAGCCTCCTACCGCAGCGACCTCCTCAAAGTGGTTGAGGTGGCAGCCCATGAGGAAGGCGGTGGGGGCCATGACGAAGTCCAGCATCTGGGCTGAGAGAATGGGCACGTAGGGATGCTGCCAGTGGAGGGGGTGGATGTAGAACATGAAACACTCTGCCACCAGGGTGAGGCGGGCCCAGTCAGCTGAGAAGAACACTACCCTCTGCTCCATCAGAATACCAGTGATGATCTGGGCAAACCAACACAGGGTCAGGGGTCAATAGAACCAGAGGAGAGGAGAGCAGGGTAGGGTAGAAAGAGCAGAGCAGAGTAAAGTAGAGCAGAAGGAGAAGAGTAGAGAAGAGTAAAGCAGAATGAGCAGAGTAGAGCAGAGCAGAAAGAGAAGAGCACAAAGAGCAGAGCAGAGTAGAGTAGAAAGAGTAGAGCAGAAAGGCAGGAGTAGAGCATAACGAGAAGAGTAGATCAGAAACGTTGAGCAGAAAGAGTAGAGCAGAGTATAACAGAAAGAGCAGAGCAGAAAGAGTAGAGCATAGCATAACATAAAGAGCAGAGTAGAGCAGAAAGAGTAGATCATTAAGAGCAGAGTAGAGCAGAAAGAGAAGTGTAGAGTAGATAAGAGCAGAGTAGAGCAGAAAGAGTAGAGCAGAAAGAGCAGAGTAAAGCAGAAAGAGCAGAGTAGAGCAGGGTAGAGCAGAGTAGAGCAGAAAGAGAAAGAAGAACAGAAAGAGTAGAGCAGAGCAGAAAGAGTAGAGTAGAGCATTAAGAGTAGAGTAGAAAGAGCAGAGTAGAGCAGAGTAGAAAGAGTAGAGCAGAAAGAGCAGAGCAGAGTAGAAAGAGCAGAGTAGAGCAGAAAGAGCAGAGTAGAGCAGAAAGAGTAGATCAGAGTAGAGCAGAGCAGAAAGAGCAGAGTAGGGCAGAAAGAGCAGAGCAGAAACATTGAGCAGAAAGAGCAGAGTAGAGCATAGCAGAAAGAGAAGAATAGAGCAAAGTAGAGCAGAAAGAGGAGAGCAGAGTAGAGCAGAGTAGGGCAGAAAGAGCAGAGTAGAAAGAGTACATCAGAGCAGAGTAGAAAGAGCAGAGCAGAAAGAGTAGAGCAGAAAGAGCAGAGTAGAAAGACTAGAGTAGAGCAGAGCAGAAAAAGCAGAGTTGTTGCCAGGCAGGGCAGAAGTCAAAACATCACTCCGAACACTTCAGTTGAATGGCTCATCGTAGAAAATGCTATTATCCGTCTGAACATAACTCTCTACTCACCTGTAAAATCTGTTTGGATCTAAAGCACAGGAAGGGCAAATGGAGGTCCAGGTCTACAGCGGGGTGTTCCTTATCCTCTCTGGAAGGCAGTATGATCATCAGGGGTCTCAGGTTGAACACCTGGGCACAGTCAGGGGTGAGCACATCATCAATATCAGTACACAAGAAGGAAAAGGTGTTGGTGGTAGTAGTTTGTATTTTTTGGTCATTTTTATTCTGACTGTAGGATGGAGAGAGGGGGGAG
Source organism: Oncorhynchus tshawytscha (assembly GCF_018296145.1). Classification (NCBI taxonomy): domain Eukaryota; kingdom Metazoa; phylum Chordata; class Actinopteri; order Salmoniformes; family Salmonidae; genus Oncorhynchus; species Oncorhynchus tshawytscha. Next base: position 299,906 of record NW_024609796.1, read on the forward strand.
AAATGAAGGACCAAGGAAGAATCAAACCCCAACAATGCATAGTCCATGTAGAGTGGTGTTCAAATACAACCAATCACTGGCACGTCAGGCAGCCTAGCAGTTTGGATAGATGAACTGGATAACATAAAGCAGCTCACCACATGTAGTTGTCCAGGGGGTGGAATGGGTACTAGAGACAGTTTGGCTGCAAATTCCTTCACCCTCTCTTCAGACAACCTGCATGTTCTAAGCTGCACCAGCAAGCTACAGAAGTGTACAGAAGAGAATGATTTAAGAAATGACAACACACATATACGGGCTGTATTGAAGACGTATTGACCCTTACCAAGACAGACAGTCCTTCAGAGCATTGTAGTAAGGATGCTTGGATATGACACAGATGGCAAAAGCAGTGTAGAGCTTAGTGGTCCTGGTGGACGACCAGTGTCCATTCTGATAGAACACTGACCCTTCCTACGAGGACAGAAGTGACAAATCAACTGTGAGCATTGAGTGTTTCGCAGGAAGGAGCATCAGAGCGAAAACATTTAACACTGTTTTACACAGCTTTATAATGAAAAGGATCACATGTTTATGCAGGAGAATAAAAAGAAAGACCCCCACCTGAAATGGTCTACAACACTGAACAACCACTCCATGGGTTTGGTTACCGAACACATCCGTGAAGACTAGAAAGTGAAAACGCTCTTCTTTTGGTTCATTTGTTACTTGAAGCCCCCCTGATTTCAGAAAAGTCAGGATTATTTATATCCCTCTATTGTTAGACAGTGCATTGGGCGATGTCTTTGAGCTAATGTTTTAATGACATTGTACATAAGGATGTCTGTCAGCCTTCATTTTGGTATGGTGTTTACCTCAGGTCATCTTTATAATCCCAACAATGACAAATATAACTGGCTATCAGCCTCACAATATACCTCTACCTGGAAAGCAGAGTTGGGGCAGGGCCATGAGGTCAATGTCCTTGGGGACGCTGACATCCTCAGTGACAGTGGCCCCCTCACTGCTCCCAGCCCCTCCAGGGCCACTAGGAGCCACCACTAGCCTCTCCTTCTTCTTGATGAAGGACCGTCTGCACTGGACTCGACTGAAGGTTCTGGGGACACCAGACTCATCTGCATTCTCTTTGGTCACAAACGGAGGTACGTGGACTTGCAAGACCTCTGGGTCTAAAATAAGGAGGTCTGTTGTGCTGTTGCCCTGCTGTAGAGACTAAACAGAACAATCCATGTTAACCTCCATTTTACATTTATAATCCACAATCCAGCTCATCTCTCGAATAAACTCTGTATTAAAAAAGACATTTGCTGATTGGCATTACCTGGTAGACATCCTTGAGTTTATCCCCAGAGGCTCCGACAACAACACACGCTTCCAGTAGCCCTGAGGGAAGATGGTCTGCCATCAGAACCGGTCCTTCCTCCTCTGTACATCAGGCTCACAGTGGTGGAATCACATCCAAGCATGGGATTTGTGCTTTGGAGGAGGAAGCGAGCGAGCGAGCCGAGAGAGAAAGAGAGAGAGACAGAGAGAGAGAGAGAGAAAGAGAGAGAGACAGAGAGAGAGAGAGAGAAAGAGATTGTTCTTCAGAAACATGAGTCACACTCCTTAGCTTGTTCATTTGGGCAAGTTGTTATACCCTTAATCACAGCAGCTGGCTAACAAGATAAAGAGCACATGACATCCTACTTATTATATTATATCACCTTTTAATAGATATTTACAACAAGCCAAGAGGCTCACAGGCTTGAAACACAGCTCACCTGATCACTACTAAGAAAAGAAACAACATTGGAGAGTGTCCTCTGCTCTGAGAAACCATTAAAAAAGGTGTCATCAAAAGCAACTATGGCATCACCTCACCAAACAACAAAGTAGAGTTGGAGGAAATACAGCTGTAGCTTGTAGCTTGTCTCCTCTGTAAAGGCAGCCACCTCAGGAGATACAAGATAAACACCCTTTAATTGAATTTCTCTGCTTGAGGGGAATTTCTGGGCAAATTGGTTTCATGTGTGCTGAAGATACCCTTCAATAGGTCACTGAGAAAACTCAATTGAGGAGTGGCACAGTCCACTTTATGATGGGGTGGGTGGGTGGCCTAGTGCTGCTGTATTGAAAATAAGTGCCTTTTTAGATTAAACTAAATATGTCATTTAAAAAACGTAGTAACTGCACTCATATCCCTTTCGCATCTACAATAGAGGTGTGACTTTCTAATGGACGGTCTGAAAAGCGACCTGTCACCAGTTCCTGCATAGCTTCGCATATTATACACATGCATCACGTCATTATAGCTGCAGAACTGAAACCATGAAATGTTTTATGTGATTTCAACAGTTTATGTCACAAGTCCTTTGCAGTTGTAGTCTGAACTAGACGATTAGAAGCAGCACTAAAATGAATGCGTTACAGTGAAATAGGCTCAAATCAGACACTCCTTTTGTCTGCTTAATCCCCTTATCTCCCCATATTCCCAGCCTTTTCAGTACTGTTTGACTGACATACAATGCATTTAGTTTCCATTGATGAATCGGTGTCTCTGGAAAACTTGGCAACATTGATTACCTCCGCATTCTTTCCATACAAGCCATACTGAAAGAGCCAAGATCCCTTTATAGGCCAAGAGCATGTGATGATCAAATTCCATGTTGTGTGTCAATCAATAGCTACTGTGCATACATCACTGTCAAAGCATATTCATGTTTCCGTAAAAATATAGGAGGTAGCTCAGCTACATATAAAAATGTAAATTGTCAAAACAGAAAGTTAGTCTTTAACTGATTTATTTCAAATGCCAATTAATGATCTTCACCAACCTGTTGGTCCATCGGTAATCCAAGATCACGGGCCAAAGTCACTGACATTCGTTTGAATGAATTTGTAGCCACCGAAAGACACAATCAAAACACCTTTGTAAACAATGCCGTTGAATTGACCTTCCCAGGAAATGCTGTTATCTGTCTGACTGCGATTAACAGCGTGCTGCTTCCTGCTTTCTGAAAGGATACAAAATCATGCGTACTGGAAAAATGCAGTTGCCCCTACTTTTGTAAAGAATTCAAAACCTCGTGCATTCTAATTTGCTGTCGTAGAAGTTAAGAAGCTGCATTGCCTACTTAACAAAACTGCTATAATAAATTGTCAGAAGACTCATTCAGTTTCTCTATCAACTTTGTTATAGTGCCATCTAGTGAGCAATGTGCAACATTGTAACAATGCAACGACACTCAATTTAAGTTTAGTGTTAACAAAGTCGCAATAAAGGCATAAAGATTCAGTCAGGAGGTTAGTTGTTATCAGAGTCAAAAGGTTAGTTATCAGGGTCAGCAGGTTAGTTGTTATCAGGGTCAGAAGGTTAGTTATCAGGGTCAGCAGGTTAGTTGTTATCAGGGTCAGCAGGTTAGTTGTTATCCGGGTCAGCAGGTTAGTTGTTAACAGGGTCAGCAGGTTAGTTGTTAACAGGGTCAGCAGGTTAGTTGTTAACAGGGTCAGCAGGTTAGTTGTTATCAGGGTCAGCAGGTTAGTTGTTATCAGGGTCAGAAGGTTAGTTATCAGGGTCAGCAGGTTAGTTAACAGGGTCAGCAGGTTAGTTGTTAACAGGGTCAGTAGGTTAGTTGTTAACAGGGTCAGCAGGTTAGTTGTTATCCGGGTCAGCAGGTTAGTTGTAATCAGTGTCAGCAGGTTAGTTGTTATCAGGGTCAGCAGGTTAGTTGTTATCAGGGTCAGCAGGTTAGTTGTTAACAGGGTCAGCAGGTTAGTTGTTAACAGGGTCAGTAGGTTAGTTGTTAACAGGGTCAGCAGGTTAGTTGTTATCCGGGTCAGCAGGTTAGTTGTTATCAGGGTCAGCTGGTTAGTTGTTAACAGGGTCAGCAGGTTAGTTGTTAACAGGGTCAGCAGGTTAGTTGTTAACAGGGTCCGAAGGTTAATTGTTATCAGGGTGAGCAGGTTAGTTGTTATCAGAGTCAGCAGGTTAGTTGTTAACAGGGTCAGCAGGTTAGTTGTTATCAGGGTCAGCAGGTTAGTTGTTATCAGGGTGAGCAGGTTAGTTGTTATCAGAGTCAGCAGGTTAGTTGTTAACAGGGTCAGCAGGTTAGTTGTTAACAGGGTCAGCAGGTTAGTTGTTATCAGGGTCAGCAGGTTAGTTGTTATCAGGGTCATCAGGTTAGTTGTTATCAGAGTCAGCAGGTTAGTTGTTAACAGGGTCAGCAGGTTAGTTGTTATCAGGGTCAGCAGGTTAGTTGTTATCAGGGTCAGCAGGTTAGTTGTTAACAGGGTCCGAAGGTTAATTGTTATCAGGGTGAGCAGGTTAGTTGTTATCAGAGTCAGCAGGTTAGTTGTTATCAGGGTGAGCAGGTTAGTTGTTATCAGAGTCAGCAGGTTAGTTGTTAACAGGGTCAGCAGGTTAGTTGTTAACAGGGTCAGCAGGTTAGTTGTTATCAGGGTCAGCAGGTTAGTTGTTATCAGGGTCATCAGGTTAGTTGTTATCAGAGTCAGCAGGTTAGTTGTTAACAGGGTCAGCAGGTTAGTTGTTATCAGGGTCAGCAGGTTAGTTGTTATCAGGGTCAGCAGGTTAGTTGTTAACAGGGTCCGAAGGTTAATTGTTATCAGGGTGAGCAGGTTAGTTGTTATCAGAGTCAGCAGGTTAGTTGTTATCAGGGTGAGCAGGTTAGTTGTTATCAGAGTCAGCAGGTTAGTTGTTAACAGGGTCAGCAGGTTAGTTGTTATCAGGGTCAGCAGGTTAGTTGTTATCAGGGTCAGCAGGTTAGTTGTTAACAGGGTCGGGTGGTTAGTTGTTAACAGGGTCAGCAGGTTAGTTGTTAACAGGGTCAGGTGGTTAGTTGTTATCAGGGTCAGCAGGTTAGTTGTTAACAGGGTCAGGTGGTTAGTTGTTATCAGGGTCAGCAGGTTAGTTGTTAACAGGGTCAGCAGGTTAGTTGTTAACAGGGTCATCAGGTTAGTTGTTATCCGGGTCAGCAGGTTAGTTGTTATCAGGGTCAGCAGGTTAGTTGTTAACAGGGTCAGGTGGTTAGTTGTTAACAGGGTATAACACATCTGTACAGCTCAACAGCAGAAGGGAATATAACATTTCCACTTTGACAAAATCATTGCTCGACTTTGAAACCAAAATGTTGAGATAATTTATATTATAAAGATTGAAACTTGAGTGTGACCAATTTCATTTCTCATTTGCACACATTCCCAAACTAAAACTATTCACAACCAGTTAGACATTTATATTTCCCCTATTACAACCAAACCTCTCAAATTACAGCAGTTGACAAGAAAGATGTACCAAAAAGTTCCTTTTCCCACTTTCTAGAGCCAGATGTTTCTGCTGGATGTGGTGATGAATCCTCTTCATCTGAGAACACCTCCAAAACGCTTTGCAACAGGACACTTTTTGATTGGATAAATTCAGTGAGGTCCGCCCCCGTATCCACCCCTTTACTTCCATTTGGTTCCTGGTGAATACCACCCTCTACCTACCACCTCACGTAGGTGGAACAACTCCTAAACCCAACACTCTGGGCCTGGGAAGACCTTCTAGGCACACAGCTCATTAGTTGTACATGCCCTGTAGGACTCTGGGCCTGGGAAGACCTTCTAGACACACAGCTCATTAGTTGTACATGCCCTGTAGGACTCTGGGCCTGGGAAGACCTTCTAGGCACACAGCTCATTAGTTGTACATGCCCTGTAGGACTCTAGTCAAAGGTAACGCACTACCGTTTGGGATATCATCTCAGATTTCTCAACAGATGTGCATGAATGTTCTGCCAGATAAATAATGACACACACACTGTCCTCTCTTAAAGTTCTTAAAATTTATAGTGCAGCTTTTGCAGTTGTTATATGTAAAAACATACAGACCAATATCCTTTCTTGTGCTTTACCCTGTGGAACAGATGGTTCAGAACAACAGAGGGCTACTTACTGTAGCACAGTACAGTGTTTATTTTACCTTTATTTAACTGGGCAAGTCAGTTAAGAACAAATTCTTATTTTCAATGATGGCCTAGGAACAGTGGGTTATAACTGCCTGTTCAGGGGCAGAACGACAGCTCAGGGGTTTGAACTTGCAACCTTCCGGTTACTAGTCCAACACTCTAACCACTAGGCTAACCTGCTGCCCCAGTGTAGGGTTTCTTCAATGCTGTATGGGCCCAAAGGCATCTTATGATCATAGACCATTTGTAATGACTAGTTGTAGTATGAAATCTAGTATTCTTCCATGCAGCATACTATAATAGAGGTTGACAACATGTTCCCTTTTTAAAATATTGATATGTGTTAGAATGTAAGCATCATCACTTCAGCATTTGATCATCTTAAGGCTGATAACATTTATCCAACTCTGCCATGTAAACAGTAGGCTATAGGTCACTCAACCCAGTAAATGGCAAATGTGAGCTACAAAAAGGAACATCCTGAATGGTTCTTTGGACTTTTGGTGTAACCTGGACATCATATCATCTGTGCTGTATAATAGCCCTGTTTTCATGATATACATGTCAATAGACTGAAGAGAGTTAGTGGATGGTGTTTATAATAGGGAATGTAACTGACTGACCCTGAACTGGATCCTCTGTGGCATAGTGAGGTCACAGTAAGAGACCGACTCCTATATTGTTCTGAACTGGATCCTCTGTGGCATAGTGAGGTCACAGTAAAAGAGACCGACTCCTATATTGTTCTGAACTGGATCCTCTGTGGCATAGTGAGGTCACAGTAAAAGAGACCGACTCCTATATTGTTCTGAACTGGATCCTCTGTGGCATAGTGAGGTCACAGTAAAAGAGACCGACTCCTATATTGTTCTGAACTGGATCCTCTGTGGCATAGTGAGGTCACAGTAAGAGACCGACTCCTATATTGTTCTGAACTGGATCCTCTGTGGCATAGTGAGGTCACAGTAAAAGAGACCGACTCCTATATTGTTCTGACCGACTGGTTGTTCAGGGCCAGAACGACATATTAGTACCTTCTCAGCTCAGGGATTTGAACTTGCAACCTTTCGGTTACTAGTCCAACGCTCTAACCACTAGGCTACCCTGCCGCCCCTTAGTGAGGTCACAGTAACCGTGAATCCTATACTGTTCTAAACTGGATCTTCGATGGCTGCAGAATCTTTAGTGAGATCACAGTAACAGAGCGACTCCTATAAAGTTCTGAACTGGATCCTCTGTGACTGCAGCATCTTTAGTTAGGTCACAGTAACAGAGCGACTCCTATATTGTTCTGAACTGGATCCTCTGTGACTGCAGCATCTTTAGTGAGGTCACAGTAACAGAGCGACTCCTATAGAGTTCTGAACTGGATCCTCTGTGACTGCAGCATCTTTAGTTAGGTCACAGTAACAGAGCGACTCCTATATTGTTCTGAACTGGATCCTCTGTGACTGCAGCATCTTTAGTGAGGTCACAGTAACAGAGCGACTCCTATAAAGTTCTGAACTGGATCCTCTGTGACTGCAGCATCTTTAGTGAGGTCACAGTAACATAGGGACTCCCATACTGTTCTGAACTGGATCCTCTGTGGCTGCAGCATCTTTAGTGAGGTCACAGTAACAGAGAGACTCCTATACTGTTCTGAACTGGATCCTCTGTGGCTGCAGCATCTTTAGTGAGGTCACAGTAACAGAGCGACTCCTATACTGTTCTGAACTGGATCCTCTGTGACTGCAGCATCTTTAGTGAGGTCACAGTAACATAGGGACTCCCATACTGTTCTGAACTGGATCCTCTGTGGCTGCAGCATATTTAGTGAGGTCACAGTAACATAGGGACTCCCATACTGTTCTGAACTGGATCCTCTGTGGCTGCAGCATCTTTAGTTAGGTCACAGTAACAGAGCCACTCCTATACTCCTATATCATTCTGTCTGTGGGGAAACTAAGTCTGATCTAAAAAAGTTGATCGGTCACTCAAACCATTTTGTACAATCACAATAAAAAATGTTTTCAATTTAGAAATGGAGTGAAAATATTCATGTGCAGTCTAAACAACCATCTACAGAAAAAGTCCCAGTCACGTTTAAGAAAAAGAGTCCAGCATTAGATCCCATGAGTAAAAAAGAGAGTCCAGCATTAGATCCTGTGTATGAGGTGGATACTCCTGATATTGTGGATAATCCTTCTGATAAGGCCTGCAGGCCTTTCAAACTGTGAATGAGTCCCAAATGGCACCCTATTCCCTATTTAGTGCACTACATTTGACCAGAGCCTTATGGACCCAGGTAAAAAGTGCACTATGAAGGGAGTAGGGTGCTATTTGGGACGTAATCAGTGAAACCACAAACATTTGAACCCCAGGAGGAAAAGAAAAACAGCCATATGTTAAGAAATACACAACGTGTTCATTGGAACAGTCCATCCCACTGGAACTCATGTGCCTAGTGAGTGTTAAGGTTTGGTCACTGTCTGTGCAGATTAAAGAAAGGAGACAAAGAGAGGAAGACACTATGACTATTGTGATGCCACCAGTATTTTATCCTGGTCCCTCTTCTTCTTTGTTAAATAGTGGACTCGTAGTGTGCCGTGCTGCTGCTGCCCTTAGGAGACGTTTTGAGAAGGACTACTGGCTCCTGCATACTGCTACCACTGGGGCCTGGTTCTGGGGCCACCAGGGCCGGAGCCCCCTCCTCTCCATACCCCTCCTGGTCCTGCGTAGTGGTGGGAGTGGAGGAGTCTGGGTAGATGACCAGGAAGGTGGAGGTGAGGAAGCCCAGGAAGGAGCCTCCAGAGGCCATCATTGGGATGACCCGCACGCTGCCCACCGCGTCCACCACCGTGCTCAGTGCAGACGCCACCAGGATCTGGGCAATGTACACCTGGCACGACAGTATGGCACAGTCGATGCCGAAGCCTCGTCGCGACTTCCCCGGACTGTGGTGGATGTACTGCGGTAGAGACAGAGGGGGGAAGAAATGACCTGTTTTTACTCATCTCTCACATCAGTCCAAAGATTGGAACTAGGTAATAGTCTAACTCAGTTATCATCACATTGGCCTAGAATGAGCAACATCATATCCATATCAAGTCGTTTTTATTAACAATATGACCCCTTTGAAAGTGTACCGACATCCTTGTTCTCATGCTACTGGCAGCGTCTACTAACTAGGTCTGTTAAGATCTATAGTGAACTAAAGTCATCTACACTGAGTGTACAAAACATTAAGAACACCTGCTCTTTCCATGACATAGACTGACCAGGTGAATCCAGGTGAAAGCTATGATCCCTTATTGATATTAAATCCACTTCAAACAGTGTAGATGGAGACATGTTGAAGACGAAGGCCATGCAGCCAAAACAGAGAGTTTAAACTTTGTTGTCATTGAACATGCCATACAAAATGGCATTTTAAATAATTATATGAAGAGTGCCTTGGTCCTCCTTTCTTTCTAAGGATTTTTAAGCCTTGAGACAATTGAGACATGGCTCAGCTACACTACAGCTATCGGGCGTTCGGCATTGGCTTCACACATTGAGGGAATGTATCAAGAATGGTCCACCACCCAAAGGACATCCAGCTAATTTTACAACTGTGGGAAACATGGGAGTCAACATGTGCCAGCATCCCTGTGGAACACTTGACACCCTGCAAAGTCCATGGTCCGACATATTGAGGCTGTTCTGAGGACCAGGGGGGCTGTAACTCAATATTAGGGAGGTGTTCCTAATGTTTTGTGCACTCAGTGTATAGTGATCTATGATGTTCCACAGTGATCCTCACCTCCTTGTTCTCGTGGTACTGGCCCAGCAGAGCATATGGGCAGTAGGAGATACTCATGGAGATGATGCCCATGGTGCTGATCATCACCATGGCAACGTAGACGTTAGGGAAGATCGCCATGACTGCAGTTCCCAGGGAGAAGCTCAGAGTACCCAGGATGTAGATCACCTTAATGCTCAGGTCGTAGTTGTCCAGGTACTTCTGGAGCACAGCTGTCAACAAATACAACATACGCAACATTATTGAGTTGGCACAATTTAGTTGCATTAAGTAGCAAGTACTTAGTACTCACTATACTGGTTGTGAGTCAAGACCTCACTCTTTGGTATACACGTTGCTGTCCGTACCATACACGTTGCTGTTCATACCGTACACGTTGCTGTCCACTTTGCTTTCCATACTGTACACGTTGCTGTCCACATTGCTGTCCATACTGTACACGTTGCTGTCCACATTGCTGTCCATACTGTCCACATTGCTGTTCATACCGTACACGTTGCTGTCCACATTGCTGTCCATACTGTACACGTTGCTGTCCACATTGCTGTCCATACTATACACGTTGCTGTCCACATTGCTGTCCATACTGTACACGTTGCTGTCCACATTGCTGTCCATACTGTACACGTTGCTGTCCACATTGCTGTCCATACTGTACACGTTGCTGTCCACATTGCTGTCCATACTGTCCACATTGCTGTCCATACTGTACACGTTGCTGTCCACATTGCTGTCCATACTGTACACGTTGCTGTCCACATTGCTGTCCATACTGTACACGTTGCTGTCCATACTGTACACGTTGCTGTCCACATTGCTGTCCATACTGTCCACGTTGCTGTCTACATTGCTGTTCTTACCGTACACGTTGCTGTTCATACCGTACACGTTGCTGTCCATACAGTACACGTTGCTGTTCGTACTGTACACGTTGCTGTCCACATTGCTGTCCATACTGTACACGTTGCTGTCCATTTTGCTGTCCATACTGTACACGTTGCTGTCCACATTGCTGTTCTTACCGTACACGTTGCTGTTCATACCGTACACGTTGCTGTCCACACAGTACACGTTGCTGTTCATTTTGCTGTCCATACTGTACACGTTGCTGTTCATACCGTACACGTTGCTGTCCATACTGTACAGGCTGTTCACGTTGCTATCCACATTGCTGTCCATACTACCGTTCACGTTGCTGTCCATACTACCGGCCACGTTGCTGTCCATACTACCGGCCACGTTGCTGTCCATACTACCGGCCACGTTGCTGTCCATACTACCAGCCACATTGCTGTTCATACCGTACACGTTGCTGTCCATTTTGCTGTCCATACAGTACACGTTGCTATCCATACTGTACACGTTGCTGTCCATAACAATACACGTTGCTGTCCATAACCGTACAGGTTGCTGTCCACATTGCTGTTCATACCGTACACGTTGCTGTCCATACTGTACAGGCTGTTCACATTGCTATCCATATTGCTGTCCATACTACCGGCCACGTTGCTGTCCATACTACCGGCCACGTTGCTGTCCATACTACCGGCCACCTTGCTGTCCATACTACCGGCCACCTTGCTGTCCATACTACCGGCCACATTGCTGTCCATACTACCGTACACATTGCTGTTCATACCGTACACATTGCTGTTCATACCGTACACGTTGCTGTCCATTTTGCTGTCCATACAGTACACGTTGCTATCCATACTGTACACGTTGCTGTCCATACAGTACACACAATACACGTTGCTGTCCATAACCGTACAGGTTGCTGTCCACATTGCTGTCCATACTGTACACGTTGCTGAACATCCCGTACACCTTGCTGTCCATACTGTACACCTTGCTGTCCATACTGTACACCTTGCTGTCCATACCGTACACCTTGCTGTCCATACCGTACACCTTGCTGTCCATACTGTACACGTTGCTGTCCACATTGCTGTCCATACTGTACACGTTGCTGTCCATACTGTACATGTTGCTGTCCATTTTGCTGTCCATACGGTACACGTTGCTGTCCATACTGTACACGTTGCTGTCCATACAGTACACACAATACACATTGCTGTCCATAACCGTACAGGTTGCTGTCCACATTGCTGTCCATACTGTACACGTTGCTGCACATCCCGTACACCTTGCTGTCCATACCGTACACCTTGCTGTCCATACCGTACACCTTGCTGTCCACACCGTACACCTTGCTGTCCACACCGTACACCTTGCTGTCCACATTGCTGTCCATACTGTACACGTTGCTGTCCATACTGTACACGTTGCTGTCCATACTGTACACGTTGCTGTCCACATTGCTGTCCATACTGTACATGTTGCTGTCCATTTTGCTGTCCGTATCCCGGTACACGTTGCTGTCCACATTGCTGTCCGTACTGTACACGTTGCTGTCCACATTGCTGTCCATACTGTACACGTTGCTGTCCACATTGCTGTCCATACTGTACACGTTGCTGTCCACATTGCTGTCCATACTGTACACGTTGCTGTCCACATTGCTGTCCATACTGTACACGTTGCTGTCCACATTGCTGTCCACATTGCTGTCCATACTGTACACGTTGCTGTCCACATTGCTGTCCATACTGTACACGTTGCTGTCCACGTTGCTGTTCATACTGTACACGTTGCTGTCCACACAGTACACGTTGCTGTCCATTTTGTTGCTGTTCATTTTGCTGTTGTACTGTACGTTGCTGTCCATACTGCTGTCCATACTGTCCATACTGTACACGTTGCTGTCCATACTGCTGTCCATACTGTACACGTTGCTGTCTACATTGCTGTCCATACTGTACACGTTGCTGTCCACGTTGCTGTCCATACTACCGTCCACGTTGCTGTCCATACTACCGTCCACGTTGCTGTCCATACTACCGTCCACGTTGCTGTCCATACTACCGTCCACGTTGCTGTCCATACTACCGTCCACGTTGCTGTCCATACTACCGTCCACGTTGCTGTCCATACTACTGTCCACGTTGCCGTCCATACTACTGTCCACGTTGCCGTCCATACCGTACACGTTGCCGTTCATACCGTACACGTTGCTGTCCATACTACTGGCCTCGTTGCTGTCCATACCGTACACGTTGCTGTTCATACTGTACACGTTGCTGTCCATTTTGCTGTCCATACAGTACACGTTGCTGTCCATACCGTACAGGTTGCTGTCCACGTTGCTGCACATACCGTACACCTTGCTGTCCATACCGGAGACCTTGCTGTCCATACTGTACACGTTGCTGTCCATACCGTACACCTTGCTATCCATACTGTACACGTTGCTGTCCATACAGTACACACAATACACGTTGCTGTCCATACCGTACAGGTTACTGTCCACATTGCTGTCCATACTGTACACGTTGCTGTCCACGTTGCTGCACATCCCGTACACCTTGCTGTCCATACCGTACACCTTGCTGTCCATGTTGCTGTCCATACCGTACACCTTGCTATCCATACTGTACACGTTGCTGTCCATACAGCACACACAATACATGTTCTGTCCATACCGTACAGGTTGCTGTCCACACTGTACACGTTGCTGCACATCCCGTACACCTTTGTCCATACCGTACACCTTGCTGTCCATCCCGTACACCTTGCTGTCCATACCGTACACCTTGCTGTCCATACCGTACACCTTGCTGTCCATACAGTACACGTTGCTGTCCATACCGTACAGGTTGCTGTCCACGTTGCTGCACATACCGTACACCTTGCTGTCCATACCGGAGACCTTGCTGTCCATACTGTACACGTTGCTGTCCATACCGTACACCTTGCTATCCATACTGTACACGTTGCTGTCCATACAGTACACACAATACACGTTGCTGTCCATACCGTACAGGTTACTGTCCACATTGCTGTCCATACTGTACACGTTGCTGTCCACGTTGCTGCACATCCCGTACACCTTGCTGTCCATACCGTACACCTTGCTGTCCATGTTGCTGTCCATACCGTACACCTTGCTATCCATACTGTACACGTTGCTGTCCATACAGCACACACAATACATGTTCTGTCCATACCGTACAGGTTGCTGTCCACACTGTACACGTTGCTGCACATCCCGTACACCTTTGTCCATACCGTACACCTTGCTGTCCATCCCGTACACGTTGCTGTCCATACCGTACACCTTGCTGTCCATACCGTACACCTTGCTGTCCATACCGTACACCTTGCTGTCCATACCGTACACCTTGCTGTCCATACCGTACACCTTGCTGTCCATACCGTACACGTTGCAGTCCACCTTGCTGTCCATACCGTACACCTTGCTGTACACCTTGCTGTACACCTTGCTGTCCATACCGTACACCTTGCTGTCCATACCGTACACCTTGCTGTCCACACCGTACACCTTGCTGTCCACATTGTTGTCCATACTGTACACGTTGCTGTCCATACCGTATACCTTGCTGTCCATACTGTACGTTGCTGTCCATACTGTACATGTTGCTGTCCACGTTGCTGTCCATACTGTACGTTGCAGTCCATACTGTACATGTTGCTGTACACGTGGCTGTCCATACCGTCCACGTGGCTGTCCATACCGTCCACGTGGCTGTCCATACCGTCCACGTGGCTGTCCATACCGTCCACGTGGCTGTCCATACCGTCCACGTGGCTGTCCATACCGTCCACGTGGCTGTCCTGGCCGTCCACGTTGCCGTCCACACTGTTCACGTTGCTTTCCACACTGTGTATTTCTCTAAGGAGTAGGACCTACCTGAGCAGACTGCAGCGGTAGCAGCATAGACAACCAGTCCCCAGCAGCCCATCTGAACCCCTTTATGGTATTTCTGTAGGAGTTCAGTGGAGTTAGCAGGAGCCTAGACAGAGAAAATAGAACACATAAGTCCATAAACTCCTAAATCTATTTGCACCACAAAATTGTGCATATTATCAGATTTAACATTTTGTCCCATTAAACACATTACATCGGCATTTAAAATAACTTGAGCCCTTGTCAGTAGACCTAGTGATTGAGGGTTCCCTGTCCTGTAGAGGAGTAACAGAGACCTAATGATTCTGAGGGTATTCTGTCCTGTAGAGGAGAAACAGAGACCTAGTGATTCTGAGGGTTCCCTGTCCTGTAGAGGAGAAACAGAGACCTAGTGATTCTGAGGGTTCCCTGTCCTGTAGAGGAGAAACAGAGACCTAGTGATTCTGAGGGTTCCCTGTCCTGTAGAGGAGAAACAGAGACCTAGTGATTCTGAGTGTTCCCTGTCCTGTAGAGGAGAAACAGAGACCAAGTGATTCTGAGGGTTCCCTGTCCTGTAGAGGAGAAACAGAGACCTAGTGATTCTGAGGGTTCCCTGTCCTGTAGAGGAGAAACAGAGACCTAGTGATTCTGAGGGTTCCCTGTCCTGTAGAGGAGAAACAGAGACCTAGTGATTCTGAGGGTTCCCTGTCCTGTAGAGGAGAAACAGAGACCTAGTGATTCTGAGGGTTCCCTGTCCTGTAGAGGAGAAACAGAGACCTAGTGATTCTGAGGGTTCCCTGTCCTGTAGAGGAGAAACAGAGAATAGGAAAGAAGAGTAGAAAGAGAAGGAAGGAAAACAGGAACAATAGATTATTGAGGAAAGATAGACAAATAAAACAAGAGTCCTCATTCTCTTACTGAAATAAACTACAAACTATAATGAACTACAATATACAATGAATTACAATGGAGGACTGGACAGGTTCTCACTGTGGGGTGTCCAGCATAGATGACCTGTCCCATGAAGTCTGTGTAGAAGACTGCCTCAGCGATGATGGAGAACCAGGTGAGGAGATGACAGACGCAGAGCCTCAGCAGCTGGGGGGGCATCTTCAGCATGGACAGCCACAGCAGCTTGACCGTGGTGCCCCCCTGGTCTCCGTCGTCCGTCTCAGAGTCCCCGCTGGACAGTGTGGTGCTGCTCTGCTGGAGCTCCCTCCTCTGCTGCCGCCGCTGCATGTGCTCGTAGATGTCGTTCATGCTCTGCGAGGTCTTGATGCGGAGGTTGGCGCCGGCCGGATTGCCCATGGTGTTTCTGCGGTGGCGGTATCGTGCTGAACCCACGCGGCCATAGTAAGAGAATGTAAATGATGGCTGGCGGTAGAAGGGGAAGCGGCGTGCCCCGGTAGTGGTGCTGGTGTTGGACGGCCTCAGGCCTGGCATACGGCCCTGGCTGTTGGCCCCGCGGGCTGTGTGGTTGGAGGGGACCGCCGGGGCCGCTGAGGCCCCATTGAGGCACTTGGCTCCCTGGTTGGTCTGGTTGTTGAACAACATGTGCTCCCTGCTGTAGTAGGGGGAGGGGTCCTGGTGGAAGAGGGGCAGCTGGCTGTCTGCCTGAGCCTCGGCCTGGGGGCCTTCCAGGTCCTGGATGCCCCATCCACTGTAGTGTCTCTGAGGGGTGCCAGGGTACAAATCTTGGGGGTTGTCCTGAAAGATGGAGGGCTCAATGTCGGCCAGGAAATGACCGTCCTGGTCCAGGTCTGAGTCCAGCTCGATGGTGGCGTCAGGCATGGCCAGCACCGAGTCGCTCTTACTCCTCACCCTGTCCACGTTGATGAAGAGCTCCCTCTCTGACTGGGCGTCCTCCTCTCCTATAACGTCCAGCTGAGGTACACTACGAGGCCCCGCCAAGCCCCCCTTCAGTTTCTCTGAGGAGGACAGGCTGTCAGAGTCGGAGTCTCCCAGAGTGTCACCACGAGCCTCAAAACTCTCCTCCTTGATACTGAACATGTGTAGAATCACAGATATGGTGAAGATGACGGCAGCAAACACAAACAGGATCTGCTCCTGGGACTTGAAGGCCGTGCCCAGGATGGTGCTGGTCCAGTCCAGGCCACCCAGCACGTAGCCAACCGCTCCTCCCAGCCCTGCCATAACACAATGTCAAAATGTTAGAGCAAGCCACTTTATGAGTTGTTCGGTGCTCCAAATACCGATGATAAACGAGTTTCCTTATGTTTTTGTTCATTTCCCCAGGGAATCATCACGTGAACAACCGTGACCAATAAAAGTAAAGATTGTATTTGTTTAGAGGGGGTGCCATGTGACCTCACATTCCAAACATGTAGCTCCACCAATCATACACACCGGCATCAACAACATGAAATCAATTTAAAACTGACTCAAGACATGACTGCTAGCTGCTCCCTTTATGGAACATTGAGCAATAATAACCCACCCCCCCCAGTTACATAGTGATTCTATAGTGTCTTTGGCATTCACCCCCCAGTTACATAGTGATTCTATAGTGTCTTTGGCATTCACCCCCAGTTACATAGTGATTCTAGTGTCTTTGGCATTCACCCCCAGTTACATAGTGATTCTATAGTGTCTTTGGCATTCACCCCCAGTTACATAGTGATTCTACAGTGTCTTTGGCATTCACCCCCAGTTACATAGTGATTCTATAGTGTCTTTGGCATTCACCCCCAGTTACATAGTGATTCTACAGTGTCTTTGGCATTCACCCCCAGTTACATAGTGATTCTACAGTGTCTTTGGCATTCACCCCCAGTTACATAGTGATTCTATAGTGTCTTTGGCATTCACCCCCAGTTACAGTGATTCTATAGTGTCTTTGGCATTCACCCCCAGTTACATAGTGATTCTATAGTGTCTTTGGCATTCACCCAGTTACATAGTGATTCTATAGTGTCTTTGGCATTCACCTCCCAGTTACATAGTGATTCTACAGTGTCTTTGGCATTCACCCCCAGTTACATAGTGATTCTACAGTGTCTTTGGCATTCACCCCCAGTTACATAGTGATTCTACAGTGTCATTCACCCCCAGTTACATAGTGATTCTACAGTGTCTTTGGCATTCACCCCCAGTTACATAGTGATTCTACAGTGTCTTTGGCATTCACCCCCAGTTACATAGTGATTCTATAGTGTCTTTGGCATTCACCCCCAGTTACATAGTGATTCTACAGTGTCTTTGGCATTCACCCCCAGTTACATAGTGATTCTATAGTGTCTTTGGCATTCACCCCCAGTTACATAGTGATTCTACAGTGTCTTTGGCATTCACCCCCAGTTACATAGTGATTCTATAGTGTCTTTGGCATTCCCCCCCGAGTTACATAGTGATTCTATAGTGTCTTTGGCATTCACCTCCCAGTTACATAGTGATTCTATAGTGTCTTTGGCATTCACCTCCACCCCCAGTTACATAGTGATTCTATAGTGTCTTTGGCATTCACCCCCAGTTACATAGTGATTCTATAGTGTCTTTGGCATTCACCCCCAGTTACATAGTGATTCTATAGTGTCTTTGGCATTCACCTCCACCCCCAGTTACATAGTGATTCTATAGTGTCTTTGGCATTCACCCCCAGTTACATAGTGATTCTATAGTGTCTTTGGTCCCAGTTACATAGTGATTCTAGTGTCTTTGGCATTCACCCCCAGTTACATAGTGATTCTACAGTGTCTTTGGCATTCACCCCCAGTTACATAGTGATTCTATAGTGTCTTTGGCATTCACCTCCCAGTTACATAGTGATTCTACAGTGTCTTTGGCATTCACCCCCAGTTACATAGTGATTCTATAGTGTCTTTGGCACCCCCAGTTACATAGTGATTCTACAGTGTCTTTGGCATTCTTTGGCATTCACCCCCAGTTACATAGTGATTCTATAGTGTCTTTGGCATTCACCCCCAGTTACATAGTGATTCTACAGTGTCTTTGGCATTCACCTCCACCCCCAGTTACATAGTGATTCTATAGTGTCTTTGGCATTCACCTCCCAGTTACATAGTGATTCTACAGTGTCTTTGGCATTCACCTCCCCAGTTACATAGTGATTCTATAGTGTCTTTGGCATTCACCCCCAGTTACATAGTGATTCTACAGTGTCTTTGGCATTCACCTCCCAGTTACATAGTGATTCTACAGTGTCTTTGGCATTCACCCCCAGTTACAGTGATTCTACAGTGTCTTTGATCACCCCCCAGTTACATAGTGATTCAGTGTCTTTGGCATTCACCCCCAGTTACATAGTGATTCTACAGTGTCTTTGGCATTCACCCCCCAGTTACATAGTGATTCTACAGTGTCTTTGGCATTCACCCCCAGTTACATAGTGATTCTACAGTGTCTTTGGCATTCACCCCCAGTTACATAGTGATTCTACAGTGTCTTTGGCATTCACCCCCAGTTACATAGTGATTCTACAGTGTCTTTGGCATTCACCCCCAGTTACATAGTGATTCTACAGTGTCTTTGGCATTCACCTCCACCCCCAGTTACATAGTGATTCTACAGTGTCTTTGGCATTCACCTCCACCCCCAGTTACATAGTGATTCTACAGTGTCTTTGGCATTCACCCCCAGTTACATAGTGATTCTATAGTGTCTTTGGCATTCACCTCCCAGTTACATAGTGATTCTATAGTGTCTTTGGCATTCACCTCCCAGTTACATAGTGATTCTACAGTGTCTTTGGCATTCACCCCCAGTTACATAGTGATTCTAGTGTCTTTGGCATTCACCCCCAGTTACATAGTGATTCTACAGTGTCTTTGGCATTCACCCCCAGTTACATAGTGATTCTAGTGTCTTTGGCATTCACCCCCAGTTACATAGTGATTCTACAGTGTCTTTGGCATTCACCCCCAGTTACATAGTGATTCTATAGTGTCTTTGGCATTCACCCCCAGTTACATAGTGATTCTACAGTGTCTTTGGCATTCACCCCCAGTTACATAGTGATTCTATAGTGTCTTTGCTAGTTACATAGTGTCTTTGGCATTCACCCCCAGTTACATAGTGATTCTACAGTGTCTTTGGCATTCACCCCCAGTTACATAGTGATTCTACAGTGTCTTTGGCATTCACCCCCAGTTACATAGTGATTCTATAGTGTCTTTGGCATTCACCTCCCAGTTACATAGTGATTCTACAGTGTCTTTGGCATTCACCCCCAGTTACATAGTGATTCTAC
Organism: Oncorhynchus tshawytscha; assembly: GCF_018296145.1. NCBI lineage: Eukaryota > Metazoa > Chordata > Actinopteri > Salmoniformes > Salmonidae > Oncorhynchus > Oncorhynchus tshawytscha. Next base: position 319,612 of record NW_024609796.1, read on the forward strand.
AGTGTCTTTGGCATTCACCCCCAGTTACATAGTGATTCTACAGTGTCTTTGGCATTCACCCCCAGTTACATAGTGATTCTATAGTGTCTTTGGCATTCACCCCCAGTTACATAGTGATTCTATAGTGTCTTTGGCATTCACCCCCAGTTACATAGTGATTCTACAGTGTCTTTGTCTTTGGCATTCACCCCCAGTTACATAGTGATTCTACAGTGTCTTTGGCATTCACCTCCACCCCCAGTTACATAGTGATTCTACAGTGTCTTTGGCATTCACCCCCAGTTACATAGTGATTCTACAGTGTCTTTGGCATTCACCCCCAGTTACATAGTGATTCTACAGTGTCTTTGGCATTCACCCCCAGTTACATAGTGATTCTACAGTGTCTTTGGCATTCACCCCCAGTTACATAGTGATTCTACAGTGTCTTTGGCATTCACCTCCCAGTTACATAGTGATTCTATAGTGTCTTTGGCATTCACCTCCCAGTTACATAGTGATTCTATAGTGTCTTTGGCATTCACCCCCCAGTTACATAGTGATTCTATAGTGTCTTTGGCATTCACCTCCCAGTTACATAGTGATTCTATAGTGTCTTTGGCATTCACCCCCAGTTACATAGTGATTCTATAGTGTCTTTGGCATTCACCCCCAGTTACATAGTGATTCTAGTGTCTTTGGCATTCACCCCCAGTTACATAGTGATTCTATAGTGTCTTTGGCATTCACCCCCAGTTACATAGTGATTCTATAGTGTCTTTGGCATTCACCCCCAGTTACATAGTGATTCTACAGTGTCTTTGGCATTCACCTCCCAGTTACATAGTGATTCTATAGTGTCTTTGGCATTCACCCCCAGTTACATAGTGATTCTATAGTGTCTTTGGCATTCACCCCCAGTTACATAGTGATTCTATAGTGCCTTTGGCATTCACCCCCAGTTACATAGTGATTCTATAGTGCCTTTGGCATTCACCCCCAGTTACATAGTGATTCTACAGTGTCTTTGGCATTCACCTCCACCCCCAGTTACATAGTGATTCTACAGTGTCTTTGGCATTCACCCCCAGTTACATAGTGATTCTATAGTGTCTTTGGCATTCACCCCCAGTTACATAGTGATTCTACAGTGTCTTTGGCATTCACCTCCACCCCCAGTTACATAGTGATTCTATAGTGTCTTTGGCATTCACCCCCAGTTACATAGTGATTCTACAGTGTCTTTGGCATTCACCCCCAGTTACATAGTGATTCTATAGTGTCTTTGGCATTCACCTCCCAATTACATAGTGATCCTATAGTGTCTTTGGCATTCACCCCCAGTTACATAGTGATCCTATAGTGTCTTTGGCATTCACCCCCAGTTACATAGTGATTCTACAGTGTCTTTGGCATTCACCTCCACCCCCAGTTACATAGTGATTCTATAGTGTCTTTGGCATTCACCCCCAGTTACATAGTGATTCTACAGTGTCTTTGGCATTCACCCCCAGTTACATAGTGATTCTATAGTGTCTTTGGCATTCACCCCCAGTTACATAGTGATTCTACAGTGTCTTTGGCATTCACCCCCAGTTACATAGTGATTCTACAGTGTCTTTGGCATTCACCCCCAGTTACATAGTGATTCTACAGTGTCTTTGGCATTCACCTCCCAGTTACATAGTGATTCTACAGTGTCTTTGGCATTCACCCCCCAGTTACATAGTGATTCTACAGTGTCTTTGGCATTCACCTCCCAGTTACATAGTGATTCTACAGTGTCTTTGGCATTCACCTCCCAGTTACATAGTGATTCTACAGTGTCTTTGGCATTCACCCCCCAGTTACATAGTGATTCTACAGTGTCTTTGGCATTCACCTCCCAGTTACATAGTGATTCTACAGTGTCTTTGGCATTCACCTCCCAGTTACATAGTGATTCTACAGTGTCTTTGGCATTCACCCCCCAGTTACATAGTGATTCTATAGTGTCTTTGGCATTCACCTCCCAATTACATAGTGATTCTACAGTGTCTTTGGCATTCACCTGTCAAGGACAGACTATTGAGAAGGAGCCAATACAACTAGGGCAGCATCGTGTACCTGCAGAGAAAGCATGTATGTTGAGGGCCATGTCCTGCTCCTCTGTGTCGGCTACATCCAACAGGTAGGCTCTGATAGGCCCATCTGAGGCGTCTGCACTGAAGTCCAGTAGAACCACGCCCAGCACCGTCAGCACTATCCCAATGGGCTGACTGCTGGGAACGTCCCCGAGGGCTAATCCTAGAGCACATCGAATAATAATAAGGCATTCTATTTATTTAATATAGCGCTTTCATTAAAGAATAATGTTACAATACAGAAAACATGAGCATCTAAGGGAGTTTCACATTTCCAATACAAGATGATTAAATAGTGCCTATTCCCTTCATAATAATGCACTACTTTTGACCACAGCCCACAGGACTCTATGGCTCTGGTCTAAAGTAGTGAACTTTATAAGGAATAGGGTTCCATTTGGAACTCAGACAGTACCTCCCACTCACCTAGGAGGGACCCATTGAGGAAGAGAGAAACTCCCAGTAACACCCCCACACAGAGTGCCAGGATGAAGGGTCTCCTGCGGCCCCATTTCAGGGTGCAGCGGTCGCTGGCTGAGCCAATGAGAGGGGTGAGGATCAGGCCCAGGATGGGGCTCAGAAACCACGTCAGGCTGTAGTACTGCTCTGGAAGTCCTGAAAACAACAAAACAGTGATTGAAAAAGACCTTCAATCAATATGCTTCAGGCTTTGACCACAGAGAGACTGATCACGGATTAAATCCTATTAGCATTCATCAAATATTACTTTGTCAAAAGTTCAACACAATCTTTTGCCGCAGCCTAAAGGGCGTTCTTTACAGAACCACAGCCATCAAAGCTTTTAGTCAACAATGCTGAATCACATTCCAGTCATTACATAGTCACTAGCAGGTTTGGTGAGGCATAGATCAAATCTGTCCGTGTCAGGTGTCAAATCTGTCCGTGTCAGGACCACGCTCCACTCTGATGTACTGTGGACCTCGCTTGGAACGAGGCTGTTTTACTGAGCTTTATAATGAGCGCTATGCTGCTGATGCTCTACTTCAACAGGCCTACACATTAAACAACAATCCCTGTACATCTCCCACTAGAATACGTGTTAGAGATCGTCACTAGAAGGAAAACAAGTGGACTTGTTTCTACAAGCCGGTTGTTCATTAACCTAGATAAGAGCCCTCACGCAAGACACAACTTGCTGCAAGAACTATGGAAACAAGCTGACAATCTTCATCTCTGTAGGAACGCTACAATGATATAGGCCTCACACAGCTATGGCAACAACAGAACAGACAGTGAACCTGGAAACAATAAAATGGCAGCATTCTATCCTCTTTCAAATGCCAGGTAGTGCACGTTACAACCTGTTCACACAGGGTTAAATGCGTAGCCTGTTGGTTTATGGAGTGGAATGCACTGAATGTGACCTAGTCTGTTGCTCAGTCTGAGCAGTAAACTGGTTATTGAAAGGTTCTAGACAGAGTATTATAACCCTCTCAGAATATCAACAAGATATGAGAAGCTGGCATCAAGTCAGATATCCTTGGTATTTCTGAGAAGGACAAAGTAGTTAAACATAGGCTATACATTAGGGGGTCCGTAATGAATGACTGGGACTAGGTTATACTCAAGGGAATAGTGGGAAATGTCACCAAGACTTAACCCTCTACACTCGTGGGAATTGGCCTATATGGATAGGGCTAAATTGAAATGTTTCTTACAGAAAAAGTATGAAAAGCATATGCATAACCATTGTAGCAATTGAAAGGGAAGAGTTTGTAGATCATGGGAAAATTAGTAGACCAAAAGTTGAGTACACAACAGTTCACCTGGCACAAGACTGAATTCAACCATTAAACTGATTTTATATTTACTCTACTTTTCATCACAGTGGTTGATAACAAAATCTGAATATACTCTGGATACATTCAGTAACATAATAATATTCCTGGAAATTGTGGGGTAGGTGCAACATAAGGCACACAAATGACAAGGGTCTAACTGCTGTCTCCAAGTGGACACACACCTCTCCAAAGTGGGCACAGTTCCTAATACATTTCAATGCACTTTTATGACTCAAAGAAGAGTATTGAACTCTGCTAGCTGTGCCGTTGAAGAACTAGAGCAAGCACACTTGTAGTTGTTTAGTTTGGAACACAACCCGGCATCACACAATTACTGCTGTTATTTACACAATCCAAAAAAACTGTCCATTATAAATCGCAATATGGGTCAGGTGGGCATGATTTTAAAGCTTGTTCTATTGCCAACATGACTAAGTAAGTTATCAAACAGGATCTTACAGCGTAGGCTTTCACAAGGCAATACAGGGGAACATATAGTCATTTAGGTGTGTAGAAAGAAGTCATAAGTGCATTCAGGTGCTTGTTCCACACAATAAACAAACAGACTGCTCCTGTTCAGAACAACCCAGGGTATGATCACATCATCTTGTAACTGTACATCAGACTGCTCCTGTTCAGAACAACCCAGGGTATGATCACATGTCATCTTGTAACTGTACATCAAACAGACTGCTCCTGTTCAGAACGACCCAGGGTATGATCACGTCATCTTGTAACTGTACATCAAACAGACTGCTCCTGTTCAGAACAACCCAGGGTATGATCACATGTCATCTTGTAACTGTATATCAAACAGACTGCTCCTGTTCAGAACAACCCAGGGTATGATCACATCATCTTGTAACTGTACATCAAACAGACTGCTCCTGTTCAGAACAACCCAGGGTATGATCACATGTCATCTTGTAACTGTATATCAAACAGACTGCTCCTGTTCAGAACAACCCAGGGTATGATCACATGTCATCTTGTAACTGTACATCAAACAGACTGCTCCTGTTCAGAACAACCCAGGGTATGATCACATGTCATCTTGTAACTGTACATCAAACAGACTGCTCCTGTTCAGAACAACCCAGGGTATGATCACATGTCATCTTGTAACTGTACATCAAACATAGTGATCATAAACGTTGATACTGTATATGACAGTAGTTTTATGATGTGGAAATGTGAAGTGTACATTTGGACTCACAGATGTTTGTCTTGCTTGTATGACATCAAAGTGGTATTTAGTATAATCCTCAACGTCTCATCTTTCTAAATACATTGAGTCATCTTATTTACAGCATATCCCTCACTCAGACAACAAAGAATTTGCAAAAGTTGACCAATTAGCAGCAGGGATGGGTGTTCAAGTTCAGATCGGCTGGTGGGTCAAAACCAACGCAAGAGCCAGAGCTCTGACATGTATAACATGTTACTGTACAGCCACTGCGTTCCAATTGTAGGCGCTTATTAGTGCCCAAATGTGCCATTTTCAACCAGCATACAAGCACAAGTTTAAAGGGTTACAAAAACTAACTTCACCACTATTTCAAAACATTATTATGTGACATGTTTGCTTCTGTTATGAGTCCTGAAGGTTAGGATTTAGATAAGCCTGTGTTATCCAATACTAGTTCATTTGTAGCTAACCCTTTTCTGTGTGACAATGTCTGCCTACAATGTTCATCACTACATTAAAAGAAATGTGCAGCTGTTACATGCTGTGTAGATAAAGATAGATCTAGAGACCTACTATCCATGTACCCTAAACTGTGCATAGGAGTTATATCACAGAGATGGAGAGTTTGGCAAATCCATTTACGACAAAATTGTTTGCGGCGGGAAAACAGGTTGACTGAAACGTGCAGACTCACACATTCTCGCCATACCTACCAAACTCTGTAGAAGACATTGTTCCATTCTGCATTGGTGGCAAACCTAGTAACGGCCCCGGTCTGTTATGCTGCCTGTGCACAGTGTTCAGATAGTTAACATAACCCCACATAACTCCCAGCCCTTATGATGGAGTAAACCTAACACAGACTGGGGTGGGACCAATCTTTGGTAGCCATTTGGCAAACAATTATCCAAAAGGGTAAAATACACATATTAAATGCCTTAGTTGTAACTCCACTACCCTTTTTTTGGTCAACCAACACCCTCCATTGGTACCGACCTATTTGCAGTAAGACTGGTGTGACCAGGGCTGTCTCCATTGGTACCGACCTATTTGCAGTAAGACTGGTGTGACCAGGGCTGTCTCCATTGGTACTGACCTATTTGCAGTAAGACTGGTGTGACCAGGGCTGTCTCTATTGGTACCGACCTATTTGCAGTAAGACTGGTGTGACCAGGGCTGTCTCTATTGGTACCGACCTATTTGCAGTAAGACTGGTGTGACCAGGGCTGTCTCCATTGGTACCGACCTATTTGCAGTAAGACTGGTGTGACCAGGGCTGTCTCCATTGATACTGACCTATTTGCAGTAAGACTGGTGTGACCAGGGCTGTCTCCATTGATACTGACCTATTTGCAGTAAGACTGGTGTGACCAGGGCTGTCTCCATGGCGTAGCAGAACTCTCGTCCGAACATGACAGCACCATGCATGACCCACTTGCGCAGGGGAATCCGTTCCCCCCCAGCACCCTCACCCAGAGACCCATCAGGACTCTCCTCATCCCTCTCACTGCTCTGCTTCGTCACTGGCATCTCCACCACATCCTGACATGGCAAAACAGTCAAGTCAGCCTTCTGGGGGACCATGGTCGTCGGCTCGTATGGAGAGAGAAGTTATGACTGCTCCCCTAAAGCGTTAATGTAGTTTACGGTCCTGTCTGCTCTGATGCAACTGTCCTTCCCTTTATGGTCAATCAGAGGAATACTCTCAAAACAGCAGCACTATACATGAAGGAAAAATCCTGGTTTTCTTTAGTTCTTTCGAGGCACTTTTGAAAGCAATTCATAAGGTTCCGTGGCAAAATGAGGCTTTGTAAGAGATTGGCTCTCTTCACTGCTGGCTGCTGTACTGAATCCAAACCCATAGAAAGTGGCATTCAGATAAAGCTCATTTGATGATGTCTGTAGAGGGGAGCCTGAGCAGGGTGAGGGAGACGGGGGCCGGCGGTGGAGGACAACGTTCCTCTCTAGAGTCCCTTGGAGTGACTCATTCATCTGTAGAGGGGACACAGACAGACAGAGTCAGACAGACCTAGTATGGTCTATACCAATGGACATATAGTATGTCTCTATGGGTTAGTATGTTAACCCATAGTCAATAATGCCTTTATAACCAATAAACATTTTAATGTTACGGACTCTGGATAGGCCGATAAAGGCTAGTATTATGACAGTTTAGGCCCATTTTATATTTCAAATGTCAACAGTACAAATACAGTAAGAGCATTAGTAGCTAGTTGGGTAAAGTTTAATGATGCACGTTCAGCTGGGATGCTGCCAAATAGATAAGCCGAGCTGCTGCTGTAATCAGCCCTATTACTATAAATGTACACCTGCAATTAGGCTAAAGTACTGAGTCAACCCATTGAGCTGTAGGAGAAAGTCCCTCAGATTGGAGGAAGGAAACTCCATCCACGCAATCAAGTCTTGAAAACACAAGAGCTCAGCCACTGTGTGAACTTGGGTGAACTAGCTGTCCTGTAGGAGTTTCAGCAGCTGTGAGATGAGTGACTAGTGTAGGCCTAGAAAGATAGATGTGTATTTCAGCCTGTATTGTCCATAATGCACATAACATCACTCATGCCTAACAACAAGGTTGTGCTATGCATGACATCGCTGTGCTCCTAGTCACTTACCTTGCTTGGTGGGTAGCTGAGGTAGCTATTAACAACCCAACAGGTGGCCTACTGTTCTAATAGAGATTGAATTAAATGTTTGATTAAAAATATGTATTTAAAAAAGGTCTTACAGTAAACCTGTTCTGGCTAAATGTACCACACAACAATTATCCCCTTGTGTCAAACTTCTTCAACTGGTTCTTCTAAACATCCTCATATGGAAAATGACCTTGAAGAACCCACCCCTCAACGCTCCACCCAGTCTAGTTAGCTAGCTCCAATATTCTCATGGGAAGAATAGTTGCGTGGTGGGAAATCCTGCTCATCTCTCATCCTTTCTAACCGCTCTGCTAAAATCCACTCCTCTCACAGGAAAAACAAACATATGATATGAATGAAAAGTATTATAATAATCATGAAAAGGTGAATGTAACAAGCGCTCATCATTTCAAATAGGCTACATGTCATATTAAACAGCATGTACTGTGCATCCGCAATTTATTGCACATTTTGTTCGTTTTATAAAAATTCCTCAATCTACACACAATACCCCATAAAGACAAAGCAAAGAGGTTTTTAGAATAAATGTTTGCAAATGTATTAAAATCAGAAATACCTTAAGTATTCAGACCCTTTGCTAGGAGACTTGAAATTGAGCTCAGGTGCATCCTATTTCATTGATCGTCCTTGAGATGTTTCTACAACTTGGGAGTCCACCTCTGGTAAATTAAATTGATTGGACATGATTTGGAAAGGCACACACCTAAGGTTCCACAGTTGACAGTGCATGTCAGAGAAAAAAACCAAGCCATGAGGTTAAAGGAATTGTCCGTAGAGCTCCGAGACAGGACTGTGTCAAGGTACAGATCAGGGGAAAGATAGAAACATTTCTGCAACATTGAAGGTCCCCAAGAACACAGTGGTGTCACGCCCTGGTCTTAGTATTTTGTGTTTTCTTTATTATTGTGGTTAGGCCAGGGTGTGACATGGGTGATTATGTGTTTGTCTTGTCTAGGGGTTTTGTAGATTCATGGGGTTGTGTTCAGTGTAGTATTCTAGGTAAGTCTATGGTTGCCTAGAGTGGTTCTCAATCAGAGGCAGGTGTTTATCCTTGTCTCTGATTGGGAACCATATTTAGGCAGCCATATTCTTTGAGTATTTCGTGGGTGATTGTTTCCTGTCTCTTGCACCAGTTAGAACTGTTTCGATTTTTCCACGTTTTCTTTATGTATATTGTTCACGTTATCATCTTTATTAAAGATGTTCAACCATAACCACGCTGCATTTTGGTCCGCCTCTCCTTCCCAGGAAGAAAACCGTAACAGAGGCCTCCATCATTCTTAAATGGAAGAAGTTTGGAACCACCAAGACTCTTCCTAGAGCTGGCCACCCGGTCAAATTGAGCAATCGGGGGGGAAAAGGACCTTGGTCAGGGAGATGACCAAGAACCCGATGGTCACTGACAGAACTCCAGAGTTCCTCTGTGGAGAAGGGGAAAACCTTCCAGAAGGTCAACCATCTCTACAGCACTCCACCAATCAGGCCTTTATTGTAGAGTGGCCAGACTGAAGCCACACCGTAAAAAAACAAGATTCTCTGGTCTGATGAAAGCAAGATGGAACTCTTTGGCCTGAATGCCAAGCGTCATGTCTGGAGGAAACCTGGCATTATCCCTACGGTGAAGCATGGTGGTAGCAGCATGCTGTGGGAATGTTTTTCAGCTGCAGGGACTGGGAGACTAGTCAGGATCGAGGCAAAGATGAACGGAACAAAGTACAGAGAGATCCTTGATGAAAACCTGCTCCAGAGCACTCAAGACCTCAGAATGGGGCGAAGGTTCACCTTCCAGCAGGACGACGACCCTAAGCACTGCGCTATTTGCTCTGTTCAGAGAAGGGAGTAGTACACAGCGTAGTACGAGATCTTCAGTTTCTTGGCAATTTCTTGCATGGAATAGCCTTCATTTCTCAGAACAAGAATAGACTGAAGAGTTTCAGAAGAAAGTTATGTGTCTGGCCATTTTGAGCCTGTAATCGAACCCTGAGCCTAATCTGAGCCTAATCCAATGTAGGATATGTAAACATTATTAAGGTGGCGTTATTTAAAGTGACTAGTGATACCTTTATTAAATCCATTTATTAAAGTGGCCAAAGATTTGAGTCTGTATGTTGACAGCAGCCTCTGTTAGTGATGGCTATTTAACAGTCTGATGGCCGCTAACTAGCACATAACAGGCCTCGGTACGCCAATGTAGATATTCCATTTTATTTTTTAAAATCAGCCATTTCCAGCTACAATAGTCATTTACAACATTAGCAATGTCTACACTGTATTGCTGATCAATGTTATTTTAAATGGACAAAAAAAAATGCTTTCAAAAACAAGGACATTTGTAAGTGACCCCCAAACTTTTGAACGTTAGTGAGTGTAGGCTGTGACTTGCTTAGAATTAAATACAAATTAAGTCAAAAATTCCATATTAGGCTCAGTGCCTTTGAATTCATTTTTAAAAGTGAGTCTGTGGCTTCAGGCTTAAGTGAAGGTGCCTGGAGAGCAGGCCTGCAGCATGCCTGCAGAGCCACTGGGGATGCTAAACACCCTTTTGGCCACTCTTGCCAGGCTAGGCAGGGATGCAGTATATTTTCTTTAAGTAGGCTTAAAGGTTTTTAGGCACAATAACCCAATCAAAACTAAAAGCTCCTTGAAAAAAGTTGGAATATGCCAGGCCCATTGGGACAAAAATCAATGATGGCCCATTGTATAGATAATAGAACAAAAATTAAGGAAACTTAACATCAGATTTTTTTTGGTTTAAACATTCTTTGATCCAATGACAATTAACTACCCACCTCTTCCTCCCTTTTAGCATGTACACCATCTTGCTTCCAGATGTGTCTGTTCAGATTCCACAATGATTATTTAGTTGTGGACATCACATCTTTGTAAGTCACCTTGATTTTGCACCTGTGTGTTTTATTTTTAAAAATGACAATATTTTACAAACTCCATGACAGTAGCTAAAGCAAGGGGCTATAACTGCAGACAAGAAATGTATGCTGGGCCGGGCCTGCCCTGAGTTCATGGAGCGCTCCAGCCTTTGGGAATCTTGCTCCGCAAATTGGGCACGCTCCGCTCCCATACTCTGACACTGGTACATAGGTGGGGGATTGGGGCGCTCCAGTACAGTAGGTGGCAATAATGCACCATAACGTTGGATGCCAACTGCCAATAAACCCCACAGAAGAAGGGGCGGGGCAACAATGGTAGCTAGCTATCGGCGCACGTGAAAAATAAACTTTGATTTACACACCGGCAACTGTTTTCCTACAGTTATGTTAACGACGGCAGGTGTTTGGCAGGCAGGAACGAAGGACACTGTGCTAGCTAGTTAACGAGCACATCGTGTTGCGACCAGTAGACTGTCCTTCGACCCCGCCTGTCAGGCATTGTTTTAAGGCAGTTATGTTAATGATGAGGGCAGGCAGGAGCGAAGGACACTGTGCTAGCTAGTTAACTAGCACATTGTGGTGCGGGACGACCAGTAGACTGTCCTTCGACCCCGCCTGTCAGGCATTGTTTTAAGGCAGTTCTGTTAATGATGAGGGCAGGCAGGAGCGAAGGACACTGTGCTAGCTAGTTAACTAGCACATTGTGTTGCCCTAGCCTCCCGCACTAGTGGGGGACGACCAGTAGACTGTCCTTCGACCCCGCCTGTCAGGCATTGTTTTAAGGCAGTTCTGTTAATGATGAGGGCAGGCAGGAGCGAAGGACACTGCCTACCAGTGTCATAGAACACCTGCCTGGTACACAGGAGACGAAAAACGTATAATACTTTCATTTACCTTTTGGGGGGTTCTTGAAGGAACCAATGGGATGCTCGAGGGGGCGTTCCTACAGATGCAGTAATGCCCATATGCAGGAACGCCCTCTTAATGCGGGCTGCAGTCGCACACTATAGGTTGGGACCGTTATTCTACACCTCAATGGTTGGGATACGTTGTAGACAGGACTAGTGAAGATGCTGTCTGGCTGGTTCTTTTATCTCAGAAGTAAGAAATAAGTATTTATCATCAATAACTTGCTAAATTAGCGAACGTTACATAAGCTAGCCAAGTTTGCAAGCTAAAGAGCTAACTAACTTCCTCAGTCTGTAACATTAGCTAACTATGCTGTTCTGGCATGAGTTACCAGTATATTAGTGGTATTACTGTCCCCATATCTAACGTCAAAGCCCGCTACAATATAGACCATCTCTGCTATTAACGTTGGTGTGTAGTAGATTGTACAAGCTGTCACGAACGCTAACGATACAACGGACAGGTGTGTTCACATGATCAGACGGTAGCTAACTAGCTAGTTAACGTTAGCTTAGAAGCTAGCTAGGTAGCTACGGTATTTTAGCTAGCTATGATGAATGTAACCCGTAGATAACAAGCTAACTTGGGATGGGCTACCGAATGCTGATAAAAATACACAAATCGAATATACCTGATCCCTTTTTCCAATGTAAAAAAGTATTCACGTTCCTTAGTCGTCGGTGTTCCCGAGTTGCCTGATCTTGCTAGTTGTTTCGACACGCTGATGCCCAGTCCAATGACAAAATGCATTGCCCAATCTCATTAATTGCCACGGTAAAAAAGCAGTACCTACTGACATCACGAAAATCGATGACCAATTGCTCTAATTCTATCCAATGGGAGGCAAGCTTGGATGCTATTCAACAAATGTACACAACATTCAGTAGCATTTTTTGTCCTGTGATAATTGTAACAAACATAATAATTGAGTGTATTTATATAGCGCGTTTCTACGGTTACTCAAAGCGCTTTACATAGTAAAGGGCAAACTCATCTCATCCACCACCAATGTGCAGCACCCACCAGGGTGATGCATGGCGATCATTTTTGTGCCAGAACGCTCACCCCAATCAGGTGGAGAGGTGAGTTATATTATACCAATTAGGAATGAGGGAGGTGATTAGATGGCCATGATGGAATGGAACCAGGTTGGGGATTTAGTTATTTAAAAATATCTATATTTTACCTTTATTTAACTAGGCAAGTCAGTAAAGAACAAATTCTTCTTTTTAATGACAGCCTAGGAACAGTGGATTAACTGCCTTGTTCAGGGGCAGAACAATAGATTTGTTTTTATCTTGTCAGCTCGGGGATTTGAACTTGCAAACCTTTCAGTTACTGGTCCAACGCTTTAACCACTAGGCTAACACCCCTACTCTTACATTAAGTGCCATGGGATTTTTTTATGACCACAGAGAGTCAGGACACCTGTTTAATGTCCCAGCCGAAACGAGGCACCCTACACAGGTCAATAAATATCCCCTTCACTGCCCTGGGGCAGAGTGAAGAGTGCACGCTACTGGCCCTCCAACAGTAATACAAACTAAATTAAATGAGTTCTTGCTATAAAATCAATAAGTTTTTGTATGTTTTATTCTTGTTTTTGGACAATTGGTTTGGTAATATTTGCCAGTAATATAAGTTTAGCATAAAACCAGTTTCTGAGAAGGCTGACGATAAATATGTATTGTGACAACAATGTCACACATTAATCTACAGAAGCTGTTTATCATATATTTCTATTTGTTTCCATAGCAATGCAGTAGAATATTACTTGTCTATTTTGTCAGAGGTCCATAAGATCTAGGATCAAAGTAAACAAATACTCCTCAGATGATAATTGTACAGTAGAAATAAATCATGCTGCTATAAACACGTTATAGGTCGTATTCAGTCTCAATGCCCTCTATCGTGACTGGTGTAGGCCAACACAGGAGAAATAACGTTTCTTGTCCGAAAATGTCTTCAAGTACTTACATTTCCAAGCCAACAATAGGCTACAATAATAGAAGCAGGAAAGCATTTTCTCAAATGGGAGAATAGCCTACTGTAGTATGTCAATTGCACTCCAGAGTCTCACAGTTAGGCAATAGAAGTCCATCTCTCTCTGAACACTGAACATCCCATTCCTCAATCTTCCCATCCCTTTCTCAGTCTAACGCTATGTGGTTCCCATGCTGGGGAGAGGAGGACAGGACGTTCATCATCACACTGTGAGCGATAGCTGTGACAGTCCCCGAGCCCTTGGAGCTATTCTGCATGCTGATGATGTTCCCACTGGTCTGCTCCAGCTCTGCCTCCGCCTTGCGGAAGAAGCCCCTCATGCTGGACTGGAAGTTGTTGGTGACAAAGCAGTAGACGATGGGGTCCATGCAGCTGTTCAGGCTGCTGAGGGTGACGGTGACGTGGTAGACAATGATGTGGTGGGGCATGTCGGGGTAGAAGTACACCAGCACCTGCCTGATGTGGAACGGGGTGAAGCAGATGGTGAAGATGACCAGGACAGTGGTGAGGAGCTGCACGGCCCGCACGCGCCTCTCTCTGCTCTGCTGCATCAGACTGGAGTTGGACAGGGCACACATGATGCGCACGGTGAACACCACAATGACGACCAATGGGAGGAAGAACTCGAAGACGGTCAGGACGAAGAGCTTGGAGACGCAGCAGCCCGCGTGTCGGAACGCCGTGGTGAGGAAGGAGTAGGTGACCACGATAGCGAAGAGCCAGATGAAAATGCACACCCCCTTGGCCACGTTAGGGTTCCTCCACTTCCTAGAGGCCTCAGCCTGTACTATGGCCAGGTATCTGTCCACGCATATACTGGTGAGGAAGAGGATGCTGCAGTACATGTTGACAAAGTAGCTGAATATATGCACGTAGGAGCAGTTGAGGCACTTTCCCCCACTGTAATAGAGAATGATACGTGTGGGCAGGGAGAGGTTAACCAGTAGGTCTGTGACAGCCAGATTGATGGTGTAGATGACTGAGGTTGTCTTGGGCTTGGTGCGGAAGCAGAACACGTACAGGGCCAGGGTGTTGAGAACCATTCCCACCATGAAGATGAGTGTGTTGACCACCACCAGACAGATCCACAGGCTGTAGAAGTCATTGTAGAGACCCTCGTCTAGATGGGCCAGGCGGTGCATGTACGGCTCTCTGCTCACATTGGTGTTGCCGGCGGAGGTCGCCATGGGCATCACTGTTGAGGTCGAGTTATCCAGTGACATCCCAGTATAGGCAGGCTCCATGGTTCTGTGGTTGGCCCCGCGGCCTGAAAAAAACCCACAAAAAAACAATATGGAGTTAAGTGGGTTCATTTTTCAGATCAACACAACTAGCCCACACCTATTTATCATGGCATTTTTAGTTGAGGAATTGTGAATACACTGAATATTCAGGAAAATATTATTGGAAATCTAAACATAAACCAATATCATAATGATGTTGTAATAATGTTTAGATGGTGGTCTCTAAAGACTGAAGACTGAAACTACAAAACATTCATGAACAAAATATCAGCCCCCTGCTGACACAATTATATTCCAATCATTGTTGTTGTATTACTTGATGAGGTGATCCAAATAAATACTCTAACTTGATACTGGATGGGAAAAGTCTGTCGGACATTATACAGCCAATTCCATTGGATCATGCGGACGTCAGTGTGTATGCAGTCCAGGTCTGCATCCCAAATTGCACCCTATTCCTTATATAGTGCAGTAATTCTGACCAAAATCCTGGCCAGAAGTAGTGCACTATATAGGGAATAGGGTGCAATTTGAGACACAACCCAGATAAAGTAACCATGTATGTTTGTGTGTACATATCAGGTAGGGAGATCTTTCCTGAGGATCTGGAGTCTCATGAGAACAGGCATCCTCTGTTACCTAAACACTTATTCAACTTTGACCTGGGCCCTGGACTCTAGCCACCAATGTCACTACTTCTCCACCATCCACTCCCATTGTGGTACGGTCACAGTGTTTGTTTCTGTTGGCATCAACCCCATTAACGAGCCAATTACAAGGGCATCTGAGCTATTCCATTCATTTCAAGTGTTTATTTACCAACTAGAAATCCATTCGTTTTCTCAGACATGGGAATCAGAGACGGGTGTAATTTATTTGTATATTTAACAGTGGAGGTGGGCTTTTAGACAGAAAAATAAGCAAACGTATGCTACATAATATACCCTAGCAATAGGAACAGGACTGACATAGGAAATACAGCTGTATAGAGAATTGCAAATGATGCATATTATTCAGTTTTCCGGCAAAGTGAACTTCTTCAAAGAGAATCAGCACAGAGAGCAATAGAGAGTAGAACAGATGCTATGATTTCAAGATGTCAGACATAATTCTTGTGGGGCTTTTGGTATTTGCAGTGTCATCATAGTATATTATTATGCATTTCTGCCCTCCTTTTTTGAGATTGGGACCTTATGAAATCAACCAACACAGAGTTATCTGATAACTTCCTTTAAAGGGATATCTGACACGCCTGCTCCAGCTCTCCCTCCCTGGTGCTCGAGGGCGCCAGGCTGACCAGCGTTACGCACTCCTGCCACCATCATTACGCACACCTGCTTCCCTCGTCACGCGCATCAGCGATTCATTGGACTCACCTGGACTCAATCACCTGGGTTGTTACCTCATATCTGTCTGTTCTCTGCTTCTGCATTCATTGTTGTTTGTCTTTGTATTACCTGGTTCTGACGCTGCTCCTGTCCTGTTCCATGTCTGTGCAGAATGAAATGTTCACTCCCCGTACCTGCTTCTCTACTCCAGCGTCGGTTCTTACAGATATCATGCAATAAATATTACTTTTAAACAAACCCACCTATTTCAACATCTGACCTCTCTACAAGGTTCAAAGTGAGTCTAAATTAGTGTCATTGTATACAAGACAATACGTTGTAGACAATCCCCTGTCTTTAAGTACCTGTTGTGAAGAGCTACTTAGTCTCACTTTGTATAACACCAAGTAGACCGTAGTGCATTTGGAATAGTCGGACACAACACACACACAGATAGATGGCCTCTGTATCCTCAATCCCCTTCCCACAGCCTGCAATGAACCATATTAGGGCAGAGAGAAGTGGCGAGGGACTGGCAAAGCAGGGAGATCGTGGGGAAGTCAGCTGAGTGGAAAGGAATAGAAACAGCCAGGCTGCTCAGGCGTGTTAACTTGGAGCAGAAACTGACTGATTACACTGACATCTGGAATTCTTTAAAGAAATTCTCACCAGCTATGTGATGTACACTGAGTATACAACCCACCCCTCCCCTTTTGCCCTCAGGAACGCCTCGATTCGTTGGGGCATGGACTCTACAATGTGTCAAATACATTCCACAGGGATGCTGGCCCATGTTGACTCCAATGCTTCCCACAGTTGTGTTAAGTTGGCTGGATGTCCTTTGGGTGGTGGACCATTCTTGATACACACAGGAAACTGTTGAGCATGAAAAACCCAGCAGCGTTACAGTTCTTGAAACAAAGCGGTGTGCCTGCCACCTACTACCATACCCTGTTCAAAGGCACTTAAATATTTTGTCTTGTGTATACAGTTGCCCATTCACCTTCTGAATGGCACACATACACAATCCATGTCTCAATTGTCTCATGGCTTAAAAATCCTTCTTTAACCTGTCTCCTCCCCTTCATCTACACTGATTGAAGTGGATTTAATAAGTGACATCAATAAGGGATCATAGCTTTCATCTAGATTCACCTGGTCAGTCTGTGTCATGGAAAGACCAGGGGTTCTGAATGTTTTGTATACTCAGTGTATACGGTGCATTCGGAAAGTATTCAGACCCCTTGACTTTTTCCAAATGTTATGTTACAACCTAATTCTAAAATGGATTAAATTGTTTTTTTTCCCTCATCAATCTACACACAATGCCCCATAATGACAAAGCAAAAACAGGTTTTTGAAAATGTATTAAAAATAGCAAAACTGAAATATCACATTTACATAACTATTCAGACCCTTTACTCAGTACTTTGTTCAAGCACCTTTGGCAGTGATTACAGCCTGAAGTATGATGCTACAAGCTTGGCACATCTGTATTTGATCTCTGCAGATCCTCTCAAGCTCTGTCAGGTTGGAATGGGGAGCGTCGCTGCATATATATTTTCAGGACTCCAGAGATGTTCGATCGGGTTCAAGTCTCTCAAGTGGCTCTGGCTGGGCCACTTAAGGACATTCAGAGGCTTGTCCCAAAGCCACTTCTGTGTTGTCTTGGCTGTGTGCTTAGGGTCGTTGTCCTGTTGGAAGGTGAACCTTCGCCCCAGTCTGAGTTCCTGAGCGCTCTGGAGCAGATTTTCATCAAGGATCCTTCTATACTTTGCTCCGTTCATCTTTCCCTCGATCCAGACTAGTCTCCCAGTCCCTGCAGCTGAAAAACATCCCCACAGCATGATGCTGCCACCACCATGCTTCACCGTAAGGATGGTGCCAGGTTCCTCCAGACGTGACGTTTGGCATTCAGGCCAAAGAGTTCCATATCCGTTTCATCAGACCAGAGAATCTTGTTTTTCATGGTCTGAGAGTCTTTAAA
The DNA here is from genome assembly GCF_018296145.1 of Oncorhynchus tshawytscha. NCBI lineage: Eukaryota > Metazoa > Chordata > Actinopteri > Salmoniformes > Salmonidae > Oncorhynchus > Oncorhynchus tshawytscha. The sequence goes on from NW_024609796.1 coordinate 337,740, forward strand.
AAAAAAAAACGTATCTGTTATTTTACCAGGTAAGTTGACTGAGAACACGTTCTCATTTACAGCAACGACCTGGGGAATAGTTACAGGGGAGAGGAGGGGGATGAATTAGTTTGCCTTTTGGCAAACTCCAAGCGGGCTGTCATGTGCCCTTTACTGAAGAGTGGCTTCCGTCTGGCCACTCTACCATAAAGGCTTGTTTTGTGGAGTGCTGCAGAAATGGTTGTCCTTCTGGAAGGTTCTCCCATCTCTACAGAACTCTGGAGCTCTATCAGAGTGACCATCGGGTTCTTGGTCACCTCCCTGACCAAGGCCCTTCTCCACCGATTGCTTAGTTTGGCCGGGCGGCCAGCTCTAGAAAGAGTCTTGGAGGTTCCAAACTTCTTCCATTTAAAAATGATGGAGGCCACTGTGTTCTTAGGGACCTTCAATGCTGCAGAATTAGATTTGTGCCTCGACACAATCCTGTCTCAGAGCTCTACGGACAATTCCTTCCGACAATTCCAGTTGCACTGTCAACTGTGGAACCTTATATAAACAGATATATGCCTTTCCAAATCATGTCCAATCAATTGAATTTACCACAGCTGGACTCCAATCAAGTTGTAGACACATCTAAAGGATGATCAATGGAAACAGAATGCATCTGAGCTCAATTTCTAGTCTCATAGCAAAGGGTCTGAATACTTATGTAAATAAGATATTTCTAGTTTTCATTATTAATATATTTTCGTACATTTAAAGAAATCAGTTTTTGCTTTGTCATTATGGGGTATTGTGTGTAGATTGATTTGGCAAAACATTTATTTAATCTATTTTAGAATAAGGCTAAAACGTAACAAAATGTGGAAAAAGTCAAGGGGTCTGAATAGTTTCCAATTGCACTGTATATATATATGCATCATAGTGAGATAATATTTGACTACTACATTTACATTGAAGAACAATTTAGAACATCCAAGCAAATGAGTATAACATGCTCAGTTGAGGGCATAATTAAATGAATAATGTCATTTGTCAAAAGCAACGAGAGCAATGTGGCCACAGGCTGCCTACAGCACATTGTAAAGAGACATGCAAAAAATACATGGGATTGAATGACTATTTTAATTGATATATCCCTGCATATTATCCAGTCCACAAGGCCAAGTTAATCATCATTAGTAGTAATATGTGTTACAGAGGGTGTAATTTACAGGAAATGTGATATCAAACGGCTCTCTGAGGAGATTACAGAGAGAAATGCTTTCTTGCTCTGCCAGTTACAAAACATTCATTGACAAACTTCTGCTGACAATTGTCTCACACTGTGTTTCCAGCCTCAGCAGCAACTCCCAAGTTGATCAACCACAAACATAGTAGTGTGATGTATTGTTGCTATTTTAAAAACAATCAACAGTCAAACCAAAAACAACATATAGCGGTCTGATATTTCACCTCAAAGTGACACAAACAGACATGTTTTCAATTGAACCTTTATTTAACTAGGCAAGTCAGTTAAGAACAAATTCTTATTTACAATGACGGCATACCAGGGAACAGTGGGTTAACTGCCTTGTTCAGGGGCAGAATGACATATTTTTACCTTGTCAGTGGGTTAACTGCCTTGTTCAGGGGCCATATTTTTACCTTGTCGGCCTACCAGGGAACAGTGGGTTAACTGCCTTGTTCAGGGGCAGAATGACATATTTTTACCTTGTCGGCCTACCAGGGAACAGTGGGTTAACTGCCTTGTTCAGGGGCAGAATGACATATTTTTACCTTGTCGGCCTACCAGGGAACAGTGGGTTAACTGCCTTGTTCAGGGGCAGAATGACAGATTTTTACCTTGTCAGCTCAGGGATTCCATCCAACAATCTTTCGGTTACTGGCCCAACGCTCTGACCACTAGGCTACCTGCCACACCAAGGCCTATAGTAGATACAGTAGATATGTCTACAAACAACCATTGATTCAACCCGTGTTACCCAGTGGCAAGGATATAAGTAATGATTAAGTTATGATAGTGACTTTATAAGATGATCGTCAGAGGACTGCCTTTTAACTTAAAGGAACAGTGCAGTTAAACCGGATTTTCCTGTTTTTAAAAATAATATTTCAACACAGTGACCTTTTTATGAGAGTATGCACAATATATTATATATAGAGAATGAGTTTCCTACACCCACATGATCAGACTGATCATTTCTATGGCCAAAAGAGGCTCAGGGAAGTAAATGATAAAAAATATATTTTGGAATTATTTTATTAAATAAACACACAGGGACTTAGACATACAGTAATGATTAAAAAATACAATAAAAAAGACTGCATGGGGGCTTTAAAAGTTTAAAGGATGTCATGTCCTGATATACAGACAGCAAACTAAGTTCAGTCAGGGATCCCAACAGATCAGAAAAACCTTGTGCAAATAAATATCCCTGTGTGAGTTCTGAACATGCCTTGTTTCAGGCAGGATGTAGAATCACATGGGTGAAATCCCACGATGTAGCCTAATCTACATAAACACCATATAAGGCAATAGCCTCTAACCATTTAAGTGTCAGTAACATGCAGAGTTTGTTACATAAAGTGAATCTTACTAAGTGTTGCAAAAAACATCCATCATCATCTGTCAACAATATTGCACTGATACGTCTCAGTCAGAAAGAACTGACATCTTTTCCAAGAAAGAATAAATAAACAAAGAAAAAAACCATCCCTACTTACCTCAACGCCTAGAGAAGAGTGAGGAGATCAATAAATCTGTTGGCCAGTTTGAGGTTACGTCTTGGTCCCCTTGAGGTTAGTAGAGAGACCAGGGCCTCCTCAGTCCAGAACCTCACTGCCCCTAAGGCTTCCTAGTTTATGCCTCTACTGTGTCAACGCCTCATTTCACTGTTTACCTCTGGTCCTCTGCTCCCCAGCATACGGCTCTGCACTCTTCTCATATCTAAACATTTAAAAGGAAACCCCACAGTTCTGTCTCTCTGTGCCTTAGCCTCCCTGTCTACTCTTCCGCTCAGCATCACACTAACTAATCCGGTCCCCGGTCTTTTAGCTGAGGATACTTAGAGAGGAAGTCTTCCTAAGTTTACATCAACTGTGACATCACTAAACAAGGACTCTCTGTACCACAGACTGTTTCCTAAATGGCACCCTGTTCCATTTATAGTGCACTACTTTCACTACCAGGGGGCACTATAGTGTGCTATAAAGGGAATAGGGTGCCATTTGGGAAGCGAATACAGTCTTGTGGAATATCCCGGAATTTATTCCTGTGAGACTGAAAAAAAAGTAAGTGGAAATTGGTAAGTCTTTTTCACAAAAGCTGATTTCAGAGGTTTCATACAAATGAGAAAAATCAAGTGGCATCCTCCTAGAACAGCCATGAGGAACATATGACTGCATTTCAACTCAAGATCTGGGATCTCTTTAAAACACATATTCCATTATTTACATCAATACAAACATTAAGTTAGCAAGGACAACCAAAGTGAATCATAACAAAGATCATTTGAAGTGAAAAGTTAGTTTGATGATTCCACTTGACACTTCTAGACTGGAAAACATCATTTCAGTACAGTACCATTCAGGGACAGACTGGGGAACACCGGTCCATTTTTCCCTCGAGGTCTCAATTATTAGCCAGAATAATAATAATTTGGTGGAAAAAGCCCAATTCAGACAGGCCCACCGGGCTAAAGATGGACGACCCATCTAGCATTTGCCAGAACTGTCCTATGGCCAGTCTGTCTCTGGTACCAGCTAAGTAATGACCCATGAGTGAACCTCTTCTAGACACATTCATCTTCCAGAATGAGTCTCTACTTTTTCCACATTTCCTGTTAGGGACCTCATTTCTCTGGTACTGTCAGTACTCTGTTATCACACAAAAATTATTGATGTTCAGCAGAATGAGCTGAAAAGTCTATTGCTGTGAGCTGTGCTGACTCATTTTGAGGTATCAAATCAGTTGCATTATTGAAACTGTCAAAATAATGTATTTACTAAAGTATTATGTCTCAACATGCTAATACAACTCTGTTACTAGTTTAATTACAGTGTTATTACACAGGTAAAATAACAACACAAGCGTTACCTATCTTCCCAGGGTGTTTACTATGAACTGTCTGTGGGCATTGGAGATCACCAGCCTAATGCAGTCCTAGTCAACTCTCCTCGTCCCAGCCCCCTAAACATTGTGTCACCATGACAAAGCCCAGGGAGCTGTGTTTCATTGAATGGTCCCTCCTGAAAACGGGCAGAAAACAGCACATCGCCCCCCACTACCAAAAAAAGGACCCCTACTCTGCTGGACCTGAGTTAAGGTGTATATACTGGACTGGATCTACAGACCTGAGTTAAGGTGTATATACTGGACTGGATCTACAGACCTGAGTTAAGGTATATATACTGGACTGGATCTACAGACCTGAGTTAAGGTGTAGATACTGGACTGGATCTACAGACCTGAGTTAAGGTATATATACTGGACTGGATCTACAGACCTGAGTTAAGGTGTATATACTGGACTGGATCTACAGACCTGGATCTAAAGCAGGCAACTCTACTTCTGACATGGAATTAGAACTGTGTTGCCTGCAATGTCCAAGAGACGCTGGTTGAATGTTTGTTTCATTCCAGTCCAAGTGGTTTGGACATCATGAATTGAACGTTTGAGGACATTCTAAGTGTTGTTTAGACAGACCCTTCGCTGCAGGATGACTTCATATTCATGTAGACTCCTGTGATCTTTCAATAAACTAAGTAAGTGATGGGAGAACAGTAAAACAAACTCGTACATTAAACATCTCATACCACACCAGTGAGACAGACTTTTGGGCTGTAGGGCAAGTATGGAGGCAGTTGTATTTTCTGGTGCTGGGTCAAAATGAACCCCAAGGGCCCTAGAAGCAATACCTTAACATTAGGCAACAAGTGTCATGGTTAACTGAACAGTTGTGAGACTGGTTTCGAGGTCAGAAAATAAATATGTAATTTTGGCATTTATATGAACTAATGGGGTAGAGACAATTTCCACATGTCATTAATCATCTCAGTCATTAACCCACTTGAAACCAGGAGGGACTTTCACTCAATGGAAACGTCCTGTTATAGAAAACCATGTGAAAAGATTAAGGACAACTGGGTATCATCTCATTGAACAAAAAAATGACAATGGAAAAATACTCCATCTTCTTCATCTGCCTCTGTCAGTTCAGACCCAGTCGGAGGGTTCTGCTTTCTGTCAGAGCTAGAGTTGCAAAATGCTGGGAACTTTCAATAAATTCCCTGGTTTTCCCGAAAACCCGGTTGGAGGATTTCTGAAATCAGGAGGGAATCATCAATAAATTCAGAATCCTCCAACTAGGTATTCTGGACAATCTGGGAATTTATTCTTCGTTACCGGAATTTTGCAACCCTAAGAGCGATGCTGTAAAAGCTACAGGCTGCAAAGACAACTTTGAAATGCATGTGGATATTCTCCTCCAGGCTGCTGTGTGCGCTGTGCAGACAGAGTGAGTGAATTAAAACACAGAAGATGACAGTAATGTAAGTAAACACACCTCCCCTGCATTACTCAGACACATTAGAGCTGCTCCCAAATGGCACCCAATCCCTATATACTGTAGTACTCTGACACCATACTCCCTACTGTATATAGTGCACTACATTTGACCACTACCCATAGGGCTCTGGTCAAATTTATTGCACTACATAGGGAATAGGGTGCCATTTGGGACAATACCCTCCAGCTGAACCAATGGGAACCATATGATATACAGGACATATTGTTTCTGGTGCTGCTGAATGGGAGAGGAATATTAAAGTCTGAGGAGCTTCAGGATGTTATCAGGACCTTTCTAACAGCTTGTCTAAAGGGGGTCTGTTTCATTTGCCAGGGATTAAGTAAGGGGGATGTTGGTGTTGTAGGCTACAGTTGGCAAATATTCAAGGTTGAACACAGCCATCCTCTCTGAATAGTCTGAGTAACAGAACAAAGTTGAACACAGCCATCATCTCGGAATAGACTGAGTAACAGAACAAGGTGGAACACAGCCATCATCTCTGAATAGACGGAGTAACAGAACAAGGTGGAACACAGGCATCACCTCTGAATAGCACTGAGTTATAGAACAAGGTCTTAATATAGGCCTACTGTATATAATGTTAATTTGGCGTATATTTCACATACCACACACACCGCACACAGACACGGGTACTGTAGACGTAAACCCACGCACGCTCTCTTTTCCCCACCCTTCTTCTTGAGAGAAGACACACAAACTGACTCCAAACTTCAGTTCATTGCAATCAGCGATTACAATCTCCTGTCTCGCTCCACTTCCCTAAACAACTGATAACGACAGTGCCAAATATGATTTAGCAGCCAGCCGCTGAGGCTCGGCGTCAGACAGCTGCAGGGTAATCACTAATGTCAATAATTAGAGACGTTGTGTGCGTCCCAAAAATTGAACCCTACTCCCTATATAGTGCTGGTCAAAAAGTGAGCTCTATAGGGAATAGGATGCCATGTGGGATGCAGCTGTTGTCATCACCCCTTCCCACATCCCCACGTCTCCTCTCCTCTGCATTCACAGAGACATGTCTCTAGGGCCCTTAGTCACTAAATTAATAAACATACAGTACCGGTCAAGCGTTTTATAACATCTACTCATTCAAGAGTTTTTCTTTATTTTTACTGTTTTCTACATTGTAGAATAATAGTGAAGACATTAAAACTATGAAGTAACACACATGGAATCATGTAGTAACCAAAAAAAGTGTTAAACAAATCAAAATATATTTGATATTTTAGATTCTTCAAAGTAGCCACCCTGAGCCTTGACAGCTTTGCACACTCTTGGCATTCTCTCAACCAGCTTCATGGGGTAGTCACCTGGAAAGAATTTCAATTAACAGGCGTGCCTTCTTAAAAGTTCATTTGTGGAATTTCTTTCCTTCTTAATGTGTTTGAGCCAATCAGTTGTGTTGTGACAAGGTAGGGGGGTATACAGAAGACAGCCCTATTTGGTAAAAGATCAAGTCCATATTATGGCAAGAACAGCTCAAATAAGCAAAGAGAAACGACAGTCCATCATTACTTTAAGACATGAAGATCAGTCAATATGAAAAATGTCAATAACCTTTCTCAACATCAACTGTTCAGAGGAGACTGTGTGAATCAGGCCTTCATGGTCGAAATCCTGCAAAGAAACCACTACTAATATACACCAATAAGAAGAAGAGACTTGCTTGGGCCAAGAAACACAAGCAACGGACATTAGACCGGTGGAAATGTGTCCTTTGGTCTGGAGTCCAAATTGTAGATTTTTGGTCCCAACCGCCGTGTCTTTGTGAGACGCCGTGTGGGTGAATGGATGATCTCTGCATGTGTATTTCCCACTGTAAAGCATGGAGGAGGAGGTGTTATGGTGTGGGTGAACGGATGATCTCTGCATGTGTATTTCCCACTGTAAAGCATGGAGGAGGAGGTGTGATGGTGTGGGTGAACGGATGATCTCTGCATGTGTATTTCCCACTGTAAAGCATGGAGGAGGAGGTGTGATGGTGTGGGTGAACGGATGATCTCTGCATGTGTATTTCCCACTGTAAAGCATGGAGGAGGAGGTGTGATGGTGTGGGTGAATGGATGATCTCTGCATGTGTATTTCCCACCGTAAAGCATGGAGGAGGAGGTGTTATGGTGTGGGTGAACGGATGATCTCTGCATGTGTATTTCCCACTGTAAAGCATGGAGGAGGAGGTGTGATGGTGTGGGTGAACGGATGATCTCTGCATGTGTATTTCCCACTGTAAAGCATGGAGGAGGAGGTGTGATGGTGTGGGTGAACGGATGATCTCTGCATGTGTATTTCCCACTGTAAAGCATGGAGGAGGAGGTGTGATGGTGTGGGTGAACGGATGATCTCTGCATGTGTATTTCCCACCGTAAAGCATGGAGGAGGAGGTGTTATGGTGTGGGTGAACGGATGATCTCTGCATGTGTATTTCCCACTGTAAAGCATGGAGGAGGAGGTGTGATGGTATGGGGGAGCTTTGCTGGTGACACTGTCTGTGATTTATGTAGAACTCAAGGCACACTTAACCAGCATGGCTACCACAGCATTCTGCAGTGATACGCCATCCCATCTGGTTTGGGCTTAGCGGAACTATCATTTGATTTTCAACAGGACAATGACTCAAAACACACCTTCAGGCTGTGTAAGGGCTATTTTACCAAGAAGGAGAGTGATGGAGGGCTACATCAGATGACCTGGCCTCCACAATCCACCGACCTCAACCAAATTGAGATGGTTTGGGATGAGTCGGACTTGGAAAAGCAGCCAACAAGTGCTCAGCATATGTGGGAACTCCTTCAAGACGGTTGTAAAAGCAATGTAAAAGCAGGTGAAGCTGGTTAAGAGAATGCCAAGAGCAGGCAAAGATGTCATCAAGGGAAAGGGTGGCTATTTGAAGAATCTCAAATATAAAATTTATTTTAATTTGTTTAACACTTTTAAGACTTTTTTGGAACCTACATGATTCCATATGTGTTATTTCATAGTTTTGATATCTTCACTATTATTCTACAATGTAGAAAATAGTAAAATAAAATAAAAACTTGAATGGGTAGGTGTTCTAGAACTTTTGACCGGTAGTGCAGCTATATAGTGTCTGCTGGGGAAACGAGCCAAGTGCAGTCACTGCAAGGTACTGTATCCTTCTCAATTCATTTGGAAAGGAGCTATACAGTTTTGGTCTTCACGTTTAAGACGGAATGCAGATGTACTTTTTGTGAGTGCAAATACACTGTACTCTTAAAAAGGCAAATTGCATTTACTCAAATCCTACACATTTTACTGTATGTGAAACTGCATGCAACTTTATGCGATCTGCAACAGAACAAATCGTCACTCCTGTTCTAATCTAAAACACTATCAGCTGCGGAACATCTTGCAGACTAGGGATCTGAGCAGCGTCACATTGTATGTCGGGGACAGGAAGTAGAATTACCTGTAGCCATTTCAGGAAGTCTTTCTTCTACAGAAGCCATTCATCATACACTCTCTCTCTGATTGGATGATTCTGGCACCCTCATCATCTCAGGACTTATTGCTAGGAACAGCAGAGTGTTTGTCCAGAAACAATAGACGAGAGATTAGAATACATCAACACATTCTGCGGAATAGAATTGTACTTGACAAATGTTGCCACGTTAAGAAGTAATAGACTAGCACACCAAGATGGAAGCTTTTTTGTGTGCAAGTTTTGTTATTTCATATGAACTTCCTAGTAACTGCCAAGAGGTGGCCCTCTTTCCTGTGTTTCAACTGTGGAGCAAAAACCATGAGTCTCAGTGGCAGATAAAGCAGAGGTAAGTGAGAAATAGATGATCGGTAGTAACAACATGAAGTCAAAAAGGACATCATTCACACAAATAGAGAAATATATTTACTTGTCCATGTAGTTCTGTCGGCAACATAATAATGACCCAATTAATGGAATAAAGTCAAGAATCAACAGCTGCCATTTCCGTATCTATACATATCCCTCTTTACGTACCCAAGTAAAACAAGATGACAAAATATTGAGGCTTGAGTGGCATAAATACACATACATCTTACAAACACACATGTCATGGTTGTGTACATTTTCTGAGAAACTGGCACTTTTTGAAAATTGCACTTGTCAGACATGTTTCAATAAGGCATATTCTAATATTCACTAACTAAATTGATTGTTTCTATAACAAGTGTGTTATCTTTAAAGTAGCAATCAGCAGTTGAAACAATAACAAAGCTGCCTCCCCACCCCTGGTTCAGTAAAAAGCTGAGGGATGGGACTGGAGAAATGTAATCACTTTCAAATTCATGGACAGAGATATGGATGCAACGATTGACCATCCATGATTTAAAAAAGTATAGTTTTAACCATGTTTTGAGGCTATATAGTGTTTGTTTACATTTGATTTGTTTACAAATATTGGAGTAAAACAATCCTATATTTTGGTTTGTGATGGGCAATGACAGTCGAACTAAGCTGGTGAGGCATTTATAAGTTATGTTCTTCAAGAATTGATGGGTACATATCATTCATGTATGAGTCCAAAAATGGATGTAGCAAATGTTGATGGCCCCTTTAAGGTGCTTCCATAAAGTAACATACAGTACATTTCTAGCTCTATTTGTCTTTCCTATAAAAGGCTGGTCTGGTATATATTCCCCTGAGGAGGTCATTCAGGTCCACCTCCCGCTGACCCCTCTCTGTAGTGAAGTACATAGTAGTCGTGGACGTACATGAGCACGGCGATTGGCTGGCCAATGATGAGAGAGAGCCATACGGCTGCGTTGCCATAGTTACCTCGGAGAAAACGCGCCACAAACCAGGCCAGAGGAAGCTGTAAGCCAAGGACTTCATTTAGTGAGTAAACAAACACAACATTCATTTTAATGAGTGAAAAACACCACCAGTAAATAATTACAGACAATACATTTGTGGATTATAATTTCTCAGTTCTAAGATCTCACCTGAGCCATCATGCCCATAAAAGCCCATGGCCTCAACATCTTCAGTGGAACACTGACCAGGTACTGTGAAGACAACATCAGCAACATTAAGTTTTAGTTTTCAAGAACAGTTTTCAACACAGTCATCTCCTTTATCCACAGTGAACAGAAAAATAATGTTTCCACTTCAGACAACTAACCTATGGAATGACACCTGAGGTAACAGACAGACAGCTAACCTATGGAATGACACCTGAGGTAACAGACAGGTAGCTAACCTATGGAATGGCACCTGAGGTAACAGACAGATAGCTAACCTATGGAATGACACCTGAGGTAACAGACAGATAGCTAACCTATGGAATGACACCTGAGGTAACAGACGGGTAGCTAACCTATGGAATGGCACCTGAGGTAACAGACAGGTAGCTAACCCATGGAATGACACCTGAGGTAACAGACAGGTAGCTAACCTATGGAATGACACCTGAGGTAACAGACAGGTAGCTAACCTATGGAATGACACCTGAGGTAACAGACAGGTAGCTAACCTATGGAATGGCACCTGAGGTAACAGACAGGTAGCTAACCCATGGAATGACACCTGAGGTAACAGACAGACAGCTAACCTATAGAATGACACCTGAGGTAACAGACAGGTAGCTAACCTATGGAATGACACCTGAGGTAACAGACAGACAGCTAACCTATGGAATGACACCTGAGGTAACAGAGATGTAGCTAACCTATGGAATGGCACCTGAGGTAACAGACAGATAGCTAACCTATGGAATGACACCTGAGGTAACAGACAGATAGCTAACCTATGGAATGACACCTGAGGTAACAGACAGACAGCTAACCTATGGAATGACACCTGAGGTAACAGACAGGTAGCTAACCTATGGAATGGCACCTGAGGTAACAGACAGATAGCTAACCTATGGAATGACACCTGAGGTAACAGACAGACAGCTAACCTATGGAATGACACCTGAGGTAACAGACAGACAGCTAACCTATGGAATGACACCTGAGGTAACAGACAGGTAGCTAACCTATGGAATGACACCTGAGGTAACAGACAGGTAGCTAACCTATGGAATGACACCTGAGGTAACAGACAGACAGCTAACCTATGGAATGACACCTTGTTTGTACAGGAAATAAAGGTATCTGAGGTAACAGACAGGTAGCTAACCTATGGAATGACACCTAGTTTGTACAGGAAATAAAGGTATCTGAGGTAACAGACAGATAGCTAACCTACGGAACGACACCTGAGGTAACAGACAGACAGCTAACCTATGGAATGACACCTGAGGTAACAGACAGACAGCTAACCTATGGAATGACACCTAGTTTGTACAGGAAATAAAGGTATCTGAGGTAACAGACAGGTAGCTAACCTATGGAATGACACCTAGTTTGTACAGGAAATAAAGGTATCTGAGGTAACAGACAGATAGCTAACCTACGGAACGACACCTGAGGTAACAGACAGACAGCTAACCTATGGAATGACACCTGAGGTAACAGACAGACAGCTAACCTATGGAATGACACCTAGTTTGTACAGGAAATAAAGGTATCTGAGGTAACAGACAGGTAGCTAACCTATGGAATGACTGCTGGATGACTATCAAGCCTCGCCTCATTGCTCTGAGTGATGGGGAGCTGACAGAACCCTGCTGTGTGACCCTCTGATCTACAGATCCCAGTCTCCTGATCCCTCCTGGCATTACTCAGGGGATTGTATGTGTGTGTGTATGTGTGTGTGTGTGTGTGTGTCTGTATGTGTGTGACACAAGGATCCCTCCTGTCATTACTCAGGGGAGAGGGGGAGACTGGTGTCCCGCAGGGCGCTGTGGTGCTCCGCTCCTCTCTGCTCCGCTCGCTGTCCTCTGAAGGTCAGCGTTTAAAACAGCAGCAGCAGCCCCGTTTGTCTGTCTGTCCGGGATGGGGATGAGGAGAGGGAGGGAGCCGTATCTCTGTGAACCTGCTGACTGAACAGGCTCCTCACCGTACACTGCTCTTATCTCCTCCTCCAGAAGCACAGCAGCCTGATATGGCCTTGTGTTCCACTCCTTTCCTCCTCCTCTCATCCCAGCTACACTAACGTCCCTCCAACACTGACCTTCGTCAATGATGAAGAGTGCTGGATATAAGCCAAGTGCACCCACGTGTGTGTGTGTGCTTGTATGTGTGTGTGTGTGTGTGTGTGTCTGGACAAGTATTGCCACTGTGTAGTATAGCCACTGTGTAGTATAGCCACTGTGCAGTATAGCATAGCCAATGTGTAGTATTGTCACTGTGTAGTATTGCCACTGTGCAGTATAGCATAGCCACAGTGTAGTATTGCCACTGTGTAGTATAGCCACTGTGTAGTACAGCCATTGTGTAGTATAGCCACGGTGTAGTATAGTCACTGTGTAGTATAGTCACTGTGCAGTATAGCAACTGGGTAGTATAGCATAGCCACTGTGTAGTATTGCCACTGTGTAGTATAGCCACTGTGTAGTATAGCCACTGTGTAGTATAGCCACTGTGCGGAATAGTCACTGTGCAGTATAGCCACTGTGCAGTATAGCCACTGTGTAGTATAGTCACTGTGTAGTATAGTCACTGTGTAGTATAGTCACTGTGTAGCATAGCCACTGTGTAGCATAGCATAGCCACTGTGTAGTATAGCATAGCCACTGTGTAGTATAGGCATTGTGTAGTATAGGCACTGTGTAGTATAGCCACTGTGTAGTATAGCCACGGTGTAGTATAGCCACGGTGTAGTATAGTCACTGTGTAGTATAGTCACTGTGCAGTATAGCCACTGTGTAGTATAGCCACTGTGTAGTATAGCCACTGTGTAGTATAGACACTGTGTAGTATGGTCACTGTGTAGTATAGCATAGCCACTGTGTAGTATAGGCATTGTGTAGTATAGCCACTGTGTAGTATAGTCACTGTGTAGTATAGTCACTGTGTAGTATAGTCACTGTGTAGTATTGTCACTGTGTAGTATTGCCACTGTGCAGTATAGCATAGCCACAGTGTAGTATTGCCACTGTGTAGTATAGCCACTGTGTAGTATAGTCACTGTGTAGTATAGCCACTGTGTAGTATAGCCACTGTGTAGTATAGTCACTGTGTAGTATAGCCACTGTGTAGTATAGCCACTGTGTAGTATAGCCACTGTGTAGTATAGCCACTGTGTAGTATAGCCACTGTGTGTATAGCCACTGTGTAGTATAGCCACTGTGTAGTATAGCCACTGTGTAGTATAGCCACTGTGTAGTATAGTCACTGTGTAGTATAGCCACTGTGTAGTATAGTCACTGTACTGTCATGCAATAACTATATCTGTGGCCTTTAAAGTCTAATCTGACTAGCAATCTCAGCAATTATGAAACTGTAGTCTGATAGAATGCAGGATTTCTTCACAAATGGTATACATACTGTATATAGTCATTGTCTGATGAAAACCTTGTAACTACATGTTTTTCCAATTTAAATGGTTTTACATTTATTGAAAGTGGTATCTAACCTCAATGTACTCTGAACATTTCATGTCTTTAGAATGAAGAACATTCAAAATAGCTTCTAAATTGTCATAATTCTATATTTGTTGATGGAAAACCTGTTTTTTTCTTGTCTTTTCTCTTTGAAAAGTTGATGTTTTGGCGATTGAATGTTTGGGTCAGACTGCGATGATATGAGCTGCAGTAGCAGCAGAGCATCCTGGTTAAAAACCACCTGATGAAGCTAACACTCTGTTTCACTTCACAAGGAATAGTAAAGATGAGCGCAGTGGTCAGTCTGCTTTCACCCAGCTAGGAGCAGAGCACCTTACCTCATGAAAGAAGGCTGAAGCCAGGAACACTGCTGATTGGCCGAGCCACTTACTGACTCCACTCTTCAGCAGGGGCTTGTAGAAGTGGCTTTGGGAGAGAGAGAGGGAGCAACACAGGAGGAAGCATATCAAACACCTCATGGCAGCTACCAGCTCACAAATCCCCAATACATCCTCATTACATTTCTGCTCAGTATCAACCTCCATTCCACTGATTCCGTACCACTGAATCATTTATAGGATCTCAATGTTAACATACAGTATACTATGTATAGAATACATTGCATCTACTCACCGAAGGCACCATTTGTGTACTGGAATATTCCAGTTTTGCCAAAAGTATGTGATGGTCTCAGAGTTCCTGCAAGAAAGGGAACAGCCTCCTAGTCATGTGAAGTGATGTGTTTTACAGTGGTACATGCTATTGATATTTAACTTGTGTACATCTCAAATGATTACTTCTCCCTCTTAGTAACATACTGGCAATAAACAATGGAACATAAGAAAACAGACTGTATTCATTTCACCTACCACCAGTCTCTGTAAAACTCTCGGTCTCCAAATTGCAGGAGCTCAGCAATAAAGTTCAAGGACGAGTGGAAGAACCAGTAGAAGAATATCAACCAGAGGAGATGATTGGGCACCTGATGGGAGAGAGAAGACAGGGGAATAATACTGTGTCCAGGACAACATAAAACAACAGTAGAACAACGGAACGGCCCAATACAATGTTTATGTCATATCTCTCAAGGCCCAAGGTTACTATCAAGCATGTTACCATGACCGCATTACCCCGGTGTTCTCTTGTGTACTCACGGCTAGTCTGAGTAGACGCTCCATCATCATAGGCAGGTCCATATCCTACAGGATCAGGATCAGGATCAATGAAGAAAGAGAGATTGTATTGATAGAGAAAAATAGTCAAAAATGCTTTAGATGTAAATCATAAATGTACCAGTAATCCTACTTTACCTCCAATGGCTTCATAGAACTCTGAATAATGGGTATCATCCACTGGAGGCAAATAAGAGACCAATGAGGTGAATAAACAGCACAAATCATAAATAAAATGAGGTGCTTATTCTCAATAAATACATGTAGTCACTATACATAAGTCAATGTCAGGAGAAAACATACCTGCTGTGTTAATCCCACCAATAACTGGGTGAAGAACAGCTGGGAAGACAGATGATTTGTTTACTTAGCATTTCTCCTCTAAATCAAACAAAGATACTGTGTGTGTGTGTGTGTGTGTGTGTGTGTGTGTGTGTGTGTGTGTGTGTGTGTGTGCAGGAAAAACGCTGTCTGCCTTTTATCTTTGGATAAGTCTTAGGACCAGATCTCCACAGTCGACCAATAACCAAGCTAATCTTCTAATGGAGGTTCAGAGAAATTCACAATGAAACTTGACATTGTTAAATAATATACTTCTATTTGTTCTATCCATGTTTGCTGTAGATGACTGTGTCAGATCATATTGAAGAGAATAGATCTGATGTTTGCTGTAGATGACTGTGTCAGATTGTATTGAAGAGAATAGATCTGATGTTTGCTGTAGATGACTGTGTCAGATTGTATTGAAGAGAATAGATCTGATGTTTGCTGTAGATGACTGTGTCAGATTGTATTGAAGAGAATAGATCTGATGTTTGCTGTAGATGACTGTGTCAGATCGTATTGAAGAGAATAGATCTGATGTTTGCTGTAGATGACTGTGTCAGATTGTATTGAAGAGAATAGATCTGATGTTTGCTGTAGATGACTGTGTCAGATTGTATTGAAGAGAATAGATCTGATGTTTGCTGTAGATGACTGTGTCAGATTGTATTGAAGAGAATAGATCTGATGTTTGCTGTAGATGACTGTGTCTGAATAGATCTGATGTTTGCTGTAGATGACTGTGTCAGATTGTATTGCAGAAATAGATCTGATGTTTGCTGTAGATGACTGTGTCAGATTGTATTGAAGAGAATAGATCTGATGTTTGCTGTAGATGACTGTGTCAGATTGTATTGAAGAGAATAGATCTGATGTTTGCTGTAGATGACTGTGTCAGATTGTATTGAAGAGAATAGATCTGATGTTTGCTGTAGATGACTGTGTCAGATTGTATTGAAGAGAATAGATCTGATGTTTGCTGTAGATGACTGTGTCAGATTGTATTGAAGAGAATAGATCTGATGTTTGCTGTAGATGACTGTGTCAGATTGTATTGAAGAGAATAGATCTGATGTTTGCTGTAGATGACTGTGTCAGATTGTATTGAAGAGAATAGATCTGATGTTTGCTGTAGATGACTGTGTCAGATCGTATTGAAGAGAATAGATCTGATGTTTGCTGTAGATGACTGTGTCAGATTGTATTGAAGAGAATAGATCTGATGTTTGCTGTAGATGACTGTGTCAGATCGTATTGAAGAGAATAGATCTGATGTTTGCTGTAGATGACTGTGTCAGATCGTATTGAAGAGAATAGATCTGATGTTTGCTGTAGATGACTGTGTCAGATTGTATTGCAGAGAATAGATCTGATGTTTGCTGTAGATGACTGTCAGATCGTATTGCAGAGAATAGATCTGATGTTTGCTGTAGATGACTGTGTCAGATCGTATTGAAGAGAATAGATCTGATGTTTGCTGTAGATGACTGTGTCAGATCGTATTGCAGAGAATAGATCTGATGTTTGCTGTAGATGACTGTGTCAGATCGTATTGAAGAGAATAGATCTGATGTTTGCTGTAGATGACTGTGTCAGATCATATTGAAGAGAATAGATCTGATGTTTGCTGTAGATGACTGTCAGATTGTATTGCAGAGAATAGATCTGATGTTTGCTGTAGATGACTGTGTCAGATTGTATTGAAGAGAATAGATCTGATGTTTGCTGTAGATGACTGTGTCAGATTGTATTGCAGAGAATAGATCTGATGTTTGCTGTAGATGACTGTGTCAGATCGTATTGAAGAGAATAGATCTGATGTTTGCTGTAGATGACTGTGTCAGATTGTATTGCAGAGAATAGATCTGATGTTTGCTGTAGATGACTGTGTCAGATTGTATTGAAGAGAATAGATCTGATGTTTGCTGTAGATGACTGTGTCAGATCGTATTGAAGAGAATAGATCTGATGTTTGCTGTAGATGACTGTGTCAGATCGTATTGAAGAGAATAGATCTGATGTTTGCTGTAGATGACTGTGTCAGATCGTATTGAAGAGAATAGATCTGATGTTTGCTGTAGATGACTGTGTCAGATTGTATTGAAGAGAATAGATCTGATGTTTGCTGTAGATGACTGTGTCAGATCGTATTGAAGAGAATAGATCTGATGTTTGCTGTAGATGACTGTGTCAGATCGTATTGAAGAGAATAGATCTGATGTTTGCTGTAGATGACTGTGTCAGATCGTATTGAAGAGAATAGATCTGATGTTTGCTGTAGATGACTGTGTCAGATTGTATTGAAGAGAATAGATCTGATGTTTGCTGTAGATGACTGTGTCAGATCATATTGAAGAGAATAGATCTGATGTTTGCTGTAGATGACTGTGTCAGATCATATTGAAGAGAATAGATCTGATGTTTGCTGTAGATGACTGTGTCAGATCATATTGAAGAGAATCAGATGACTGTGTCAGATCGTATTGAAGAGAATAGATCTGATGTTTGCTGTAGATGACTGTGTCAGATTGTATTGAAGAGAATAGATCTGATGTTTGCTGTAGATGACTGTGTCAGATCATATTGAAGAGAATAGATCTGATGTTTGCTGTAGATGACTGTGTCAGATCGTATTGAAGAGAATAGATCTGATGTTTGCTGTAGATGACTGTGTCAGATCGTATTGAAGAGAATAGATCTGATGTTTGCTGTAGATGACTGTGTCAGATCATATTGAAGAGAATAGATCTGATGTTTGCTGTAGATGACTGTGTCAGATTGTATTGAAGAGAATAGATCTGATGTTTGCTGTCGATGACTGTGTCAGATCGTATTGAAGAGAATAGATCTGATGTTTGCTGTAGATGACTGTGTCAGATTGTATTGCAGAGAATAGATCTGATGTTTGCTGTAGATGACTGTGTCAGATTGTATTGAAGAGAATAGATCTGATGTTTGCTGTAGATGACTGTGTCAGATTGTATTGAAGAGAATAGATCTGATGTTTGCTGTATAGATGACTGTGTCAGATTGTATTGAAGAGAATAGATCTGATGTTTGCTGTAGATGACTGTGTCAGATTGTATTGAAGAGAATAGATCTGATGTTTGCTGTAGATGACTGTGTCAGATCGTATTGAAGAGAATAGATCTGATGTTTCTGTATCTCTATAATGTGCTCCTTCACATGGGGCTAAACAGGAAGTTGTACATCTTCTTTTATACCCATAGCGCAACATTGGGAAATAACCAGTAGGACAAAGCCGTGATAACATCAACTGTTCAATCTAGTTTACAGAGTATAAATCAGCGTATTAACAAACCAATGCAGAAAGGGTGATTGGGGACAGAACTCACCATCTCAAAAAGCCTCCTTAGCAGGAAGCTCATTCGAATCCGTGGAGACCGGGGGAAGTTTAATTCATAGCAGAGGGTTGGTGCAAAAACAAAATAATACAAATCTAAAAACACAAGAGAGATTAGTAAGAAAGAGGGGAGTGAGATAAATTAGAAAGAGAGAGACAGGAGAGAGAGAGAGAGAGGAGAGAGAGAAAGAGAAAAAGAGAGAGGGGAGAGAGAGAGCGAGAGAGAGAGCAAGAGGAGAGAAAGAGAGAGTATTATTATAGTCTGATATAGCTCCAGTAGCAGGCTACAGCAGGATAGGTTGAGGCAGCAGTGATAAGAGTGGGGTCTGCTACAGCAGGATAGGTTGAGGCAGCAGTGATAAGAGTGGGGTCTGCTACAGCAGGATAGGTTGAGGCAGCAGTGATAAGAGTGGGGTCTGCTACAGCAGGATAGGTTGAGGCAGCAGTGATAAGAGTGGGGTCTGCTACAGCAGGATAGGTTGAGGCAGCAGTGATAAGAGTGGGGTCTGCTACAGCAGGATAGATTGAGGCAGCAGTGATAAGAGTGGGGACTGCTACAGCAGGATAGATTGAGGCAGCAGTGATAAGAGTGGGGTCTGCTACAGCAGGATAGGTTGAGGCAGCAGTGATAAGAGTGGGGTCTGCTACAGCAGGATAGGTTGAGGCAGCAGTGATAAGAGTGGGGTCTGCTACAGCAGGATAGGTTGAGGCAGCAGTGATAAGAGTGAGGACTGCTACAGCAGGATAGGTTGAGGCAGCAGTGATAAGAGTGGGGTCTGCTACAGCAGGATAGGTTGAGGCAGCAGTGATAAGAGTGGGGTCTGCTACAGCAGGATAGGTTGAGGCAGCAGTGATAAGAGTGGGGACTGCTACAGCAGGATAGGTTGAGGCAGCAGTGATAAGAGTGGGGTCTGCTACAGCAGGACCTGGGTTCAAATACATGCATTTGACAATTTGTTATTTAAATAGGTTCTGTGTATTTGAGTATTTTCAAACACACCCGAAAACAAGTACTTAAAACAAATATTTTAATGGTTATTTGTAAAAACCAAATAGTCGACCAAATTGTATTTTAAAGTATTTTCTAATACTATTTCAGATACTATTTTCAAAAACATGGGTTAAATGCATGGGAGTTTATTTGAGTATCTCCAAATATATTCAAATATTCACTACTTGTTTTTTCAAAAAAAAAGTTATCTGAATACTTGTTTTGAAACGTTATTGAAATACCTGAAATTGTATTTGAACCCAGGTCTTGGTCTACCTGGGATGGAATGTCCAACCTCTACTGACCTCTGAGGGTGACATTTCCAGGATAGGAGACCTGATAATCCTGTCCACTTTCCCTAGACCGTGGTATAGAGGAACCTGTAGAGGAGAGTACTAGCCATGTTAAGTCAACAATTAAACATGTATGATTCTCACAGTCACAATCACTCTACTTAGAGAACAGCTTCTTGTGTACAGTCAACCAGCAGGTGGCAGTGCAGCAGTTAAGGAGCGATGTGTATTGTAGTATTATGTGTGTGTGTTAATGTTTATGTGTACATTTTCACCACCAGGAAAACGGTTTTCATTAAGGGTACATATACAAACACTCAGCATCGCTGCCTATGAAAAATTAGGTCACAGTTGCCATTTCCGTGGAGGCGAGTCAGAAATCTCATTAAGCCCTTTATTAGTAGTCAAAGGTCAGTGTAGAACCCAGGTGACACAAACTCTAGACAAAGCAACTCTGGAAGTCAAAGGTCAACGTAGAACCTACGGGCTTTAGCATGGGGCATAGAGGACTGTGGAGACTGAGGACTTACATGAGAGGGAGCGGGCCAGGCTACGGGCTTTAGCACGGGGCATAGAGGACTGTGGAGACTGAGGACTTACATGAGAGGGAGTGGGCCAGGCTACGGGCTTTAGCACGGGGCATAGAGGACTGTGGAGACTGAGGACTTACATGAGAGGGAGCGGGCCAGGCTACGGGCTTTAGCACGGGGCATAGAGGACTGTGGAGACTGAGGACTGTGGAGACTGAGGACTTACATGAGAGGGAGCGGGCCAGGCTACGGGCTTTAGCACGGGGCATAGAGGACTGTGGAGACTGAGGACTTACATGAGAGGGAGCGGGCGGGCCAGGCTACGGGCTTTAGCACGGGGCATAGAGGACTGTGGAGACTGAGGACTTACATGAGAGGGAGTGGGCCAGGCTACGCATAGAGGCTTTAGACTGAGGACTTACACGGGGCATAGAGGACTGTGGAGACTGAGGACTTACATGAGAGAGGGAGCGGGCTTTAGCACGGGGGGCCAGGCTACGGGCTTTAGCACGGGGCATAGAGGACTGTGGAGACTGAGGACTTACATGAGAGGGAGTGGGCCAGGCTACGGGCTTTAGCACGGGGCATAGAGGACTGTGGAGACTGAGGACTTACATGAGAGGGAGTGGGCCAGGCTACGGGCTTTAGCACGGGGCATAGAGGACTGTGGAGGAGGACTGAGGACTTGGAGACTGAGGACTTGGAGACTGAGGACTTACATGAGAGGGAGGGGGCCAGGCTACGGGCTTTAGACGGGGCATAGAGGACTGTGGAGGACTGAGAGGGAGGACTTACACGGGGCATAGAGGACTGTGGGAGGACTTACATGAGAGGGAGCGGGCCAGGCTACGGGCTTTAGCACGGGGCATAGAGGACTGTGGAGACTGAGGACTTACATGAGAGGGAGTGGGCCAGGCTACGGGCTTAGCACGGGGCATAGAGGACTGTGGAGACTGAGGACTTACATGAGAGGGAGTGGGCCAGGCTACGGGCTTTAGCACGGGGCATAGAGGACTGTGGAGACTGAGGACTTACATGAGAGGGGGCCAGGCTACGGGCTTTAGCACGGGGCATAGAGGCTGGAGACTGAGGACTTACATGAGAGGGAGTGGGCCAGGCTACGGGCTTTAGCACGGGGCATAGAGGACTGTGGAGACTGAGGACTTACATGAGAGGGAGTGGGCCAGGCTACGGGCTTTAGCTTTAGCACGGGGCATAGAGGACTGTGGAGACTGAGGACTTACATGAGAGGGAGCGGGAGGACGGGCTTTAGCACGGGGCATAGAGGACTGTGGAGACTGAGGACTTACATGAGAGGGAGCGGGCCAGGCTACGGGCTTTAGCACGGGGGGCAGAGAGGACTGTGGAGACTGAGGACTTACATGAGAGGGAGCGGGCCAGGCTACGGGCTTTAGCACGGGGCATAGAGGACTGTGGAGACTGAGGACTTACATGAGAGGGAGCGGGCCAGGCTACGGGCTTTAGCACGGGGCATAGAGGACTGTGGAGACTGAGGACTTACATGAGAGGGAGTGGGCCAGGCTACGGGCTTTAGCACGGGGCATAGAGGACTGTGGAGACTGAGGACTTACATGAGAGGGACCGGGCCAGGCTACGGGCTTTAGCATGGGGCATAGAGGACTGTGGAGACTGAGGACTTACATGAGAGGGAGTGGGCCAGGCTATGGGCTTTAGCACGGGGCATAGAGGACTGTGGAGACTGAGGACTTACATGAGAGGGACCGGGCCAGGCTACGGGCTTTAGCATGGCTCATCTCTCTACACCACTTGTTCACATCTTTGTAGGAGTAGAGCTTCAGGAAGAGGACGGTGTACACTCCCAGAGCAGATGCTCCACCCACTGAGGACAAGGACAATGTGCAATGTTAAATATCAGCAATATTTATGCAATATTTGCCGTTAGAATTCACAGTCAATCATATTCAGTGTTGTATGCACAACAGTACAATACATATTATCCATTAAATGGAGTTAATGATGTGGGTGTGGGTGGTTGTAAATGATCTTGATGTGTAGTAGCACAGTGTGTTATGTAGTATATTTAAGCAATAAGGCCTGAGGTGGTTTTGTATATGGCCAATATACCACGGCTAAGGGCTGTCCTTAGGCAGTGCCTGGATACAGCCTTTAGCCGTGGTATATTGGCCATATATAACAAACCCCCGAGGTGCCTTATTGCTATTATAAACTGGTTACCAACATAATTAGAACAGTAAAAATAGACGTTGTGTCATACCTGTGGTATACGGTCTGATATACCACGGCTGTCAGCCAATCAGAATTCAGGGCTCGAACCACACAGTTTATAATATAGTACAGTCAACTTGAGGTATTCAACATGCATATCACACTGTAGAACAGAAAAGAATGAAACCCTCTGATTCCCAGTTAGCGAAGACATTGTCTTTGATGTGTAGTTAACAAACAGGCCCTAACAAGAAGCTGAGGAATGCTGCCCACCTGGTTCTTACTGTCCTTCTCAGGGCTATCCATATATGTCAACAGTTACAACACTCACCATCCTCTCCTTGTCTATCACACAATATGAACGACTGGGAACACAAAGTCCACTCACTTTCAACCAACTACCAGCGCTACCGCCCGAGGTCCAGGGAAACCTGGCAAGGCCCCCAGGTCATTCTAACAGACTAGTACTGCTTTATCAACAGCGGCCATATGCTGCATGGAAATGGGCCGTGCTGGTTACCTAGTAGATGGCACGGGCACAGAGAGAGAAAGACAGAGACGGTCTCCCTCGCCAAGAGGAGCATCCGTGGCCCTCTCCCCTGACCTTGATGTATAAACAGTAGCTCTGCATGAGGTACACGAGACAGATGGTACATCTTTGTCCGTTCCCGTGGTGACGGCAGATGAGGAGAAAGAAAGACTTACAGGTAAGGAAGGATACTGTAGCTACGCAGTCAACGTCCAGGGAAAGATGATCTGATTTGTGAGAGGTAAAATGAAGATCTTAAAGACACTAAGACACAAGACCTTCCAAATCTCCTCTAAGAGGAATGATTACTAAAAACGAATGACTGTAGCTTCACCTTTGTCTTTATGCGTGTACAGATGTAGGATCTTAATTTGAGCCAGTTTGCTACAGTAGGAAAATAATCCTGCAGCAAAAGAAAATTATTATTATTATGTGGACATTTGTGTAGGTGTTGATCCATTTTTCATAAGGGAAAATCAAGTCTGAAATGCCAAAGTGGAAATGACAAACTTCAGAAATACACAAGTTATACATTTCCTTCATTGCAGGAAAATTCTCCAGCAAAAGGGTGAACAAACTAAGATCCTACATTTGTAAATATGAAACTGTGGGTATAGAACAACATCACAGACAGTTAATATCATCTTGTGGTTGTGGTCAGTTCAGGATAAGTTCTGAGACATGTGTAGCCATGAGAGGCTCAGTTAGCTGTTGTATGTCACCAGATGCCATGCTGGCTAGCAACCAGCTTGATGAAGACAGGCAGAGCTGACCTGACATTGACCTGTCTCTCAGCCACTCCTCTTTTGGCCTCATATCCACCTCACTCCTTACTTCCTCTCCCTGTGAGCCAACTGGGACTGATCAAACACTGCCCAACTGATTCCATTCAGATAAAATCACATACTTGGATAATATAATGCTACATTAACAACACATTAATGACCAACTAGATAATATAATAGTACATTAACTACACATTAATGACCAACTGGATAATATAATACTACATTAACTACACATTAATGACCAACTGGATAATATAATACTACATTAACTACACATTAATGACCAACTAGATAATATAATACTACATTAACTACACATTAATGACCAACTAGATAATATAATACTACATTAACTACACATTAATGACCAACTGGATAAAACACACAGAGATACACTAACTAAACTAATAGTGAAGACACACAGAGACACACTAACTAAACTAATAGTGAAGACACAGAGACACACTAACTAAACTAATAGTGAAGACACACAGAGACACACTAACTAAACTAATAGTGAAGACACACAGAGACACACTAACTAAACTAATAGTGAAGACACACAGAGACACACTAACTAAACTAATAGTGAAGACACACAGAGACACACTAACTAAACTAATAGTGAAGACACACAGAGACACACTAACTAAACTAATAGTGAAGACACACAGAGACACACTAACTAAACTAATAGTGAAGACACACAGAGACACACTAACTAAACTAATAGTGAAGACACACAGAGACACACTAACTAAACTAATAGTGAAGACACACAGAGACACACTAACTAAACTAATAGTGAAGACACACAGAGACACACTAACTAAACTAATAGTGAAGACACACAGAGACACACTAACTAAACTAATAGTGAAGACACACAGAGACACACTAACTAAACTAATAGTGAAGACACACAGAGACACACTAAAACTAAACTAAATAGTGAAGACACACAGAGACACACTAACTAAACTAATAGTGAAGACACACAGAGACACACTAACTAAACTAATAGTGAAGACACACAGAGACACACTAACTAAACTAATAGTGACACACAAGACACACTAACTAAACTAATAGTGAAGACACACAGAGACACACTAACTAAACTAATAGTGAAGACACACAGAGACACACTAACTAAACTAATAGTGAAGACACACAGAGACACACTAACTAAACTAATAGTGAAGACACACAGAGACACACTAACTAAACTAATAGTGAAGACACAGAGACACACTAACTAATAGTGAAGACACACAGAGACACACTAACTAAACTAATAGTGAAGACACAGAGACACACTAACTAAACTAATAGTGAAGACACACAGAGACACACTAACTAAACTAATAGTGAAGACACACAGAGACACACTAACTAAACTAATAGTGAAGACACACAGAGAGACACACTAACTAAACTAATAGTGAAGACACACAGAGACACACTAACTAAACTAATAGTGAAGACACACAGAGACACACTAACTAAACTAAAGAAGACACAGAGACACACTAACTAAACTAATAGTGAAGACACACAGAGACACACTAACTAAACTAATAGTGAAGACACAGAGACACACTAACTAAACTAATAGTGAAGACACACAGAGACACACTAACTAAACTAATAGTGAAGACACACAGAGACACACTAACTAAACTAATAGTGAAGACACACAGAGACACACTAACTAAACTAATAGTAGACACACTAACTAAACTGAAGACACACAGAGACACACTAACTAAACTAATAGTGAAGACACACAGAGACACACTAACTAAACTAATAGTGAAGACACACAGAGACACACTAACTAAACTAATAGTGAAGACACACAGAGACACACTAACTAAACTAATAGTGAAGAGACACACTAACTAAACTAATAGTGAAGACACACAGAGACACACTAACTAAACTAATAGTGAAGACACACAGAGACACACTAACTAAACTAATAGTGAAGACACTAACTAAAACTAATAGTGAAGACACACAGAGACACACTAACTAAACTAATAGTGAAGACACACAGAGACACACTAACTAAACTAATAGTGAAGACACACAGAGACACACTAACTAAACTAATAGTGAAGACACACAGAGACACACTAACTAAACTAATAGTGAAGACACACAGAGACACACTAACTAAACTAATAGTGAAGACACACAGAGACACACTAACTAAACTAATAGTGAAGACACACAGAGACACACTAACTAAACTAATAGTGAAGACACACAGAGACACACTAACTAAACTAATAGTGAAGACACACAGAGACACACTAACTAAACTAATAGTGAAGACACACAGAGACACACTAACTAAACTAATAGTGAAGACACACAGAGACACACTAACTAAACTAATAGTGAAGACACACAGAGACACACTAACTAAACTAATAGTGAAGACACACAGAGACACACTAACTAAACTAATAGTGAAGACACACTAACTAAACTAATAGTGAAGACACACAGAGACACACTAACTAAACTAATAGTGAAGACACACAGAGACACACTAACTAAACTAATAGTGAAGACACACAGAGACACACTAACTAAACTAATAGTGAAGACACACAGAGACACACTAACTAAACTAATAGTGAAGACACACAGAGACACACTAACTAAACTAATAGTGAAGACACACAGAGACACACTAACTAAACTAATAGTGAAGACACACAGAGACACACTAACTAAACTAATAGTGAAGACACACAGAGACACACTAACTAAACTAATAGTGAAGACACACTAACTAAACTAATAGTGAAGAGACACACTAACTAAACTAATAGTGAAGACACACAGAGACACACTAACTAAACTAATAGTGAAGAAGACTAAACAGTGAAGACACACAGAGACACACTAACTAAACTAATAGTGAAGACACACAGAGACACACTAACTAAACTAATAGTGAAGACACACAGAGACACACTAACTAAACTAATAGTGAAGACACACAGAGACACACTAACTAAACTAATAGTGAAGACACACAGAGACACACTAACTAAACTAATAGTGAAGACACACTAACTAAACAGAGACACACTAACTAAACTAATAGTGAAGACACACAGAGACACACTAACTAAACTAATAGTGAAGACACACAGAGACACACTAACTAAACTAATAGTGAAGACACACAGAGACACACTAACTAAACTAATAGTGAAGACACACAGAGACACACTAACTAAACTAATAGTGAAGACACACAGAGACACACTAACTAAACTAATAGTGAAGACACACAGAGACACACTAACTAAACTAATAGTGAAGACACACAGAGACACACTAACTAAACTAATAGTGAAGACACAGAGACACACTAACTAAACTAATAGTGAAGACACACAGAGACACACTAACTAAACTAATAGTGAAGACACACAGAGACACACTAACTAAACTAATAGTGAAGACACACAGAGACACACTAACTAAACTAATAGTGAAGACACACAGAGACACACTAACTAAACTAATAGTGAAGACACACAGAGACACACTAACTAAACTAATAGTGAAGACACACAGAGACACAATAACTAAACTAATAGTGAAGAAAAGGAGACACACTAACTAAACTAATAGTGAAGACACACAGAGACACACTAACTAAACTAATAGTGAAGACAGAGACACACTAACTAAACTAATAGTGAAGACAAAGAGACACACTAACTAAACTAATAGTGAAGACACAGAGACACACTAACTAAACTAATAGTGAAGACACACAGAGACACACTAACTAATCTAATAGTGAAGACACACAGAGACACACTAACTAAACTAATAGTGAAGACACACAGAGACACACTAACTAAACTAATAGTGAAGACACACAGAGACACACTAACTAAACAGTGAAGACACACAGAGACACACTAACTAAACTAATAGTGAAGACACACAGAGACACACTAACTAAACTAATAGTGAAGACACACAGAGACACACTAACTAAACTAATAGTGAAGACACACAGAGACACACTAACTAAACTAATAGTGAAGACACACAGAGACACACTAACTAAACTAATAGTGAAGACACACAGAGACACACTAACTAAACTAATAGTGAAGACACACAGAGACACACTAACTAAACTAATAGTGACACACAGAGACACACTAACTAAACTAATAGTGAAGACACACAGAGACACACTAACTAAACTAATAGTGAAGACACACAGAGACACACTAACTAAACTAATAGTGAAGACACACAGAGACACACTAACTAAACTAATAGTGAAGACACACAGAGACACACTAACTAAACTAATAGTGAAGACACACTAACTAAACAGAAGACACACACACTAACTAAACTAATAGTGAAGACACAGAGACACACTAACTAAACTAATAGTGAAGACACACAGAGACACACTAACTAAACTAATAGTGAAGACACACAGAGACACACTAACTAAACTAATAGTGAAGACACACAGAGACACACTAACTAAACTAATAGTGAAGACACACAGAGACACACTAACTAAACTAATAGTGAAGACTAACACAGAGACACACTAACTAAACTAATAGTGAAGACACACAGAGACACACTAACTAAACTAATAGTGAAGACACACAAGACACACTAACTAAACTAATAGTGAAGACACAGAGACACACTAACTAAACTAATAGTGAAGACACACAGAGACACACTAACTAAACTAATAGTGAAGACACACAGAGACACACTAACTAAACTAATAGTGAAGACACACAGAGACACACTAACTAAACTAATAGTGAAGACACACAGAGACACACTAACTAAACTAATAGTGAAGACACACAGAGACACACTAACTAAACTAATAGTGAAGACACACAGAGACACACTAACTAAACTAATAGTGAAGACACACAGAGACACACTAACTAAACTAATAGTGAAGACACACAGAGACACACTAACTAAACTAATAGTGAAGACACACAGAGACACACTAACTAAACTAATAGTGAAGACACACAGAGACACACTAACTAAACTAATAGTGAAGACACACAGAGACACACTAACTAAACTAATAGTGAAGACACACAGAGACACACTAACTAAACTAATAGTGAAGACACACAGAGACACACTAACTAAACTAATAGTGAAGACACACAGAGACACACTAACTAAACTAATAGTGAAGAGAGACACACTAACACAGAGACACACTAACTAAACTAATAGTGAAGACACACAGAGACACACTAACTAAACTAATAGTGAAGACACACAGAGACACACTAACTAAACTAATAGTGAAGACACACAGAGACACACTAACTAAACTAATAGTGAAGACACACAGAGACACACTAACTAAACTAATAGTGAAGACACACAGAGACACACTAACTAAACTAATAGTGAAGACACACAGAGACACACTAACTAAACTAATAGTGAAGACACACAGAGACACACTAACTAAACTAATAGTGAAGACACACAGAGACACACTAACTAAACTAATAGTGAAGACACACAGAGACACACTAACTAAACTAATAGTGAAGACACACAGAGACACACTAACTAAACTAATAGTGAAGACACACAGAGACACACTAACTAAACTAATAGTGAAGACACACAGAGACACACTAACTAAACTAATAGTGAAGACACACAGAGACACACTAACTAAACTAATAGTGAAGACACACAGAGACACACTAACTAAACTAATAGTGAAGACACACAGAGACACACTAACTAAACTAATAGTGAAGTGAACTAACTAAACTAATAGTGAAGAGACACACTAACTAAACTAATAGTGAAGACACACAGAGACACACTAACTAAACTAATAGTGAAGACACACAGAGACACACTAACTAAACTAATAGTGAAGACACACAGAGACACACTAACTAAACTAATAGTGAAGACACACAGAGACACACACTAAACTAATAGTAAACTAATAGTGAAGACACACAGAGACACACTAACTAAACTAATAGTGAAGACACACAGAGACACACTAACTAAACTAATAGTGAAGACACACAGAGACACACTAACTAAACTAATAGTGAAGAAGACACACAGAGACACACTAACTAAACTAATAGTGAAGACACACAGAGACACACTAACTAAACTAATAGTGAAGACACACAGAGACACACTAACTAAACTAATAGTGAAGACTAACTAAACAGTGAAGACACACTAACTAAACTAATAGTGAAGACACACAGAGACACACTAACTAAACTAATAGTGAAGACACACAGAGACACACTAACTAAACTAATAGTGAAGACACACAGAGACACACTAACTAAACTAATAGTGAAGACACACAGAGACACACTAACTAAACTAATAGTGAAGACACACAGAGACACACTAACTAAACTAATAGTGAAGACACACAGAGACACACTAACTAAACTAATAGTGAAGACACACAGAGACACACTAACTAAACTAATAGTGAAGACACACAGAGACACACTAACTAAACTAATAGTGAAGACACACAGAGACACACTAACTAAACTAATAGTGAAGACACACAGAGACACACTAACTAAACTAATAGTGAAGACACACAGAGACACACTAACTAAACTAATAGTGAAGACACACAGAGACACACTAACTAAACTAATAGTGAAGACTAACTAAACAGAGACACACTAACTAAACTAATAGTGAAGACACACAGAGACACACTAACTAAACTAATAGTGAAGACACACAGAGACACACTAACTAAACTAATAGTGAAGACACACAGAGACACACTAACTAAACTAATAGTGAAGACACACAGAGACACACTAACTAAACACAGAGACACACTAACTAAACTAATAGTGAAGACACACAGAGACACACTAACTAAACTAATAGTGAAGACACACAGAGACACACTAACTAAACTAATAGTGAAGACACACAGAGACACACTAACTAAACTAATAGTGAAGACACACAGAGACACACTAACTAAACTAATAGTGAAGAAGACACACTAACTAAACACACAGAGACACACTAACTAAACTAATAGTGAAGACACAGAGACACACTAACTAAACTAATAGTGAAAGACACAGAGACACACTAACTAAACTAATAGTGAAGAAGACACACACAGAACTAACTAAACTAATAGTGAAGACACACAGAGACACACTAACTAAACTAATAGTGAAGACACACTAACTAAACACAGAGACACACTAACTAAACTAATAGTGAAGACACACAGAGACACACTAACTAAACTAATAGTGAAGACACACAGAGACACACTAACTAAACTAATAGTGAAGACACACAGAGACACACTAACTAAACTAATAGTGAAGTGAAGACACACTAACTAAACACACAGAGACACACTAACTAAACTAATAGTGAAGACACACAGAGACACACTAACTAAACTAATAGTGAAGACACACAGAGACACACTAACTAAACTAATAGTGAAGACACACAGAGACACACTAACTAAACTAATAGTGAAGACACACAGAGACACACTAACTAAACTAATAGTGAAGACACACAGAGACACACTAACTAAACTAATAGTGAAGACACACAGAGACACACTAACTAAACTAATAGTGAAGACACACAGAGACACACTAACTAAACTAATAGTGAAGACACACAGAGACACTAACTAAACTAATAGTGAAGACACACAGAACACACTAACTAAACTAATAGTAGTGAAGACACACAGAGACACACTAACTAAACTAATAGTGAAGACACACAGAGACACACTAACTAAACTAATAGTGAAGACACACAGAGACACACTAACTAAACTAATAGTGAAGACACACAGAGACACACTAACTAAACTAATAGTGAAGACACACAGAGACACACTAACTAAACTAATAGTGAAGACACACAGAGACACACTAACTAAACTAATAGTGAAGACACACAGAGACACACTAACTAAACTAATAGTGAAGACACACAGAGACACACTAACTAAACTAATAGTGAAGACACACAGAGACACACTAACTAAACTAATAGTGAAGACACACAGAGACACACTAACTAAACTAATAGTGAAGACACACAGAGACACACTAACTAAACTAATAGTGAAGACACACAGAGACACACTAACTAAACTAATAGTGAAGACACACAGAGACACACAGAGACACACTAACTAAACTAATAGTGAAGACACACAGAGACACACTAACTAAACTAATAGTGAAGACACACAGAGACACACTAACTAAACTAATAGTGAAGACACACAGAGACACACTAACTAAACTAATAGTGAAGAAGACACTAAACAGAGACACACTAACTAAACTAATAGTGAAGACACACAGAGACACACTAACTAAACTAATAGTAAACTAAATAGTGAAGACACACAGAGACACACTAACTAAACTAATAGTGAAGACACACAGAGACACACTAACTAAACTAATAGTGAAGACACACAGAGACACACTAACTAAACTAATAGTGAAGACACAGAGACACACTAACTAAACTAATAGTGAAGACACACAGAGACACACTAACTAAACTAATAGTGAAGACTAACTAACAGAGACACACTAACTAAACTAATAGTGAAGACACAGAGACACACTAACTAAACTAATAGTGAAGAGACACACTAACTAAACTAATAGTGAAGACACACAGAGACACACTAACTAAACTAATAGTGAAGACTAACTAACTAAACTAATAGTGAAGACACACAGAGACACACTAACTAAACTAATAGTGAAGACACACAGAGACACACTAACTAAACTAATAGTGAAGACACACAGAGACACACTAACTAAACTAATAGTGAAGACACACAGAGACACACTAACTAAACTAATAGTGAAGACACACAGAGACACACTAACTAAACTAATAGTGAAGACACACAGAGACACACTAACTAAACTAATAGTGAAGACACACAGAGACACACTAACTAAACTAATAGTGAAGACACAGAGACACACTAACTAAACTAATAGTGAAGACACACAGAGACACACTAACTAAACTAATAGTGAAGACACACAGAGACACACTAACTAAACACACTAACTAAACTAATAGTGAAGACACACAGAGACACACTAACTAAACTAATAGTGAAGACACACAGAGACACACTAACTAAACTAATAGTGAAGACACACAGAGACACACTAACTAAACTAATAGTGAAGACACTAACTAAACAGAGACACACTAACTAAACTAATAGTGAAGACACACAGAGACACACTAACTAAACTAATAGTGAAGACACACAGAGACACACTAACTAAACTAATAGTGAAGACACACAGAGACACACTAACTAAACTAATAGTGAAGACACACAGAGACACACTAACTAAACTAATAGTGAAGACACACAGAGACACACTAACTAAACTAATAGTGAAGACACACTAACTAAACACACAGAGACACACTAACTAAACTAATAGTGAAGACACACAGAGACACACTAACTAAACTAATAGTGAAGACACACAGAGACACACTAACTAAACTAATAGTGAAGACACACAGAGACACACTAACTAAACTAATAGTGAAGACACAGAGACACACTAACTAAACTAATAGTGAAGACACACAGAGACACACTAACTAAACTAATAGTGAAGACACACAGAGACACACTAACTAAACTAATAGTGAAGACACACAGAGACACACTAACTAAACTAATAGTGAAGACACACAGAGACACACTAACTAAACTAATAGTGAAGACACACAGAGACACACTAACTAAACTAATAGTGAAGACACACAGAGACACACTAACTAAACTAATAGTGAAGACACACAGAGACACTAACTAAACTAACTGAAAACTAATAGTGAAGACACACAGAGACACACTAACTAAACTAATAGTGAAGACACACAAGACACACTAACTAAACTAATACACAGAGACACACTAACTAAACTAATAGTGAAGACACACAGAGACACACTAACTAAACTAATAGTGAAGACACACAGAGACACACTAACTAAACTAATAGTGAAGACACACAGAGACACACTAACTAAACTAATAGTGAAGACACACAGAGACACACTAACTAAACTAATAGTGAAGACACAGAGACACACTAACTAAACTAATAGTGAAGACACAGAGACACACTAACTAAACTAATAGTGAAGACACACAGAGACACACTAACTAAACTAATAGTGAAGACACACAGAGACACACTAACTAAACTAATAGTGAAGACACACAGAGACACACTAACTAAACTAATAGTGAAGACACACAGAGACACACTAACTAAACTAATAGTGAAGACACACAGAGACACACTAACTAAACTAATAGTGAAGACACACTAACTAAACAGAGACACACTAACTAAACTAATAGTGAAGACACAGAGACACACTAACTAAACTAATAGTGAAGACACACGAGACACACTAACTAAACTAATAGTGAAGACACAGAGACACACTAGATTCAGATAGTTTTTTTTTTTTCTGAAAATCAGGATTTGCTATACAGATGTAGGATCTTAATTTGAGCCAGTTTGCTACTGCAGGGAAAAACGTACTGCAGCAACAGGAAATGTAAATGATTATGTGCATTATAATTAAAGAAAAGCTTCACTCACAAACTCTCCTTTGTTATTTTTTTCATTCATCCACAGTTGATACAGTCCCAAAATGTTTTGCATGTCAAGTTTTCAAGATATTGCACTTTCAAGAAGCAACGTGTCACCGGCCAAATCATCATGGTGATGCAAAACGGAAAGTTGTCCTGCAACAGGGCGATCAAATTAAGATCCTACATCTGTAGGCTGACGAGAACACATACAGCAGTACCTGGAGTAATGGACTTCAGCATTAGTACGATAGTCACCGGGAAGCACAGTGTGACTGACAGGTTAATGGAATGAACCAGCAGCCCAACACGTTCACTGAAGCAGCCCTGGAGGGACAGAAGACCTGCACGTTAAGGCATAGCCACGGGAAGCAGAGGTGTGAGGGGGCTGCAGCACCCCCTGACAAATCACAATATATTTATAGATTTTAAATCATTAAATACAAATCACTGGGCCTTTAATAGTCCTGTATCAGCGGACTGATATAGCCGTCTGCAGCGCAGGCAAAACCTTTTTTCTAACACTAATAGCAACACTGGTAAGTACATCAGAATGAAACTCACCACTGAGAGCCTTCGTTCTGTGTACAAAGCTGCCACAATAAACACGTTGGACACTGGAAGGAAAGACGAGACAAATGATGTCGGTTATCAAAGAAATGTTACCAAACAAACACACGACAAGCATGGCGAGTTAACATATACAAGGGAGATGATAAAATAAGACCTTATGTTGTTCCTCCCTACAGTACTGGGGGAGGGGGGTCCACCACTGCCCTGTTAAGATAAACCTGCTGTCACAGCATCAGCTTCTGGGACAAATGAGGCAGCACAAACACAGCATATGTGTTGCATAGACCACCTGCTACTACTGCACTGTTACTGTCCTACTGCAGGACTGGCAGGGGAGCTCTGCTGTGGAGAGGAAACACACACTTAAGCAAACACAAACACTCACACACGCATGAGAACGGACACAAACACACATGCGTATGCATGAACACACACAAAGAAATGAAAGGCTCAACTATTTTGAATCGTGGGATTATCTAACTAGCTGCAGGGCTGCCTCTCGCTCCATACCATATCATGTGACCTGGTCTTTGGAATCAGGTTTTTCTGCTGTGTTTTGAAGGAGACATCATAGAATCAATTCTAAAGGCCTAAAAGTATTCAGAATGCCAAAGGCCTGATGGAATAGGTTGAGGTGGACTTTATGGAAACCAACCTTCAATAAAACAGAATAAAATACAGTAGGTGTCTGTCTCTAACACCATGGCAACTTCTGTGGAAACCAACCTTCAATAAAACAGAATAAAATACAGTAGGTGTCTGTCTCTAATGCCTTGGCAACTTCTGTGGAAACCAACCTTCAATAAAACAGAATAAAATACAGTAGGTGTCTGTCTCTAATGCCTTGGCAACTTCTGTGGAAACCAACCTTCAATAAAACAGAATAAAATACAGTAGGTGTCTGTCTCTAACGCCTTGGCAACTTCTGTGGAAACCAACCTTCAATAAAACAGAATAAAATGGAAACCAACCTTCAATAAAACAGAATAAAATAAAACAGTAGGTGTCTGTCTCTAACGCCTTGGCAACTTCTGTGGAAACCAACCTTCAATAAAACAGAATAAAATACAGTAGGTGTCTGTCTCTAACGCCTTGGCAACTTCTGTGGAAACCAACCTTCAATAAAACAGAATAAAATACAGTAGGTGTCTGTCTCTAACGCCTTGGCAACTTCTGTGGAAACCAACCTTCAATAAAACAGAATAAAATACAGTAGGTGTCTGTCTCTAACGCCTTGGCAACTTCTGTGGAAACCAACCTTCAATAAAACAGAATAAAATACAGTAGGTGTCTGTCTCTAATGCCTTGGCAACTTCTGTGCCTGGCTCACAATCAGAATAAGTGCTTGAGCTTAACTGATACTACAGCCAATAAAACAGACACTGGATCACGCCTCAATGACTACAAGTGTTCATAAAATAAATATGCTGCAATGCATATAAAACCAGTGCCTTCTGAGGGCGTCCTTGTCTGCTATGCCCCAGTACTGTACTGTATAGGGAGTCCCTTGTCCCATAGTCCTTCTCTCTGTACTGTATAGGGAGTCCCTTGTCCCATAGTCCTTCTCTCTGTACTGTATAGGGAGTCCCTTGTCCCATAGTCCTTCTCTCTGTACTGTACTGTATAGGGAGTCCCTTGTCCCATAGTCCTTCTCTCTGTACTGTACTGTATAGGGAGTCCCTTGTCCCATAGTCCTTCTCTCAGTACTGTACTGTATAAGGAGTCCCTTGTCCCATAGTCCTTCTCTCTGTACTGTACTGTATAAGGAGTCCCTTGTCCCATAGTCCTTCTCTCTGTACTGTATAAGGAGTCCCTTGTCCCATAGTCCTTCTCTCTGTACTGTATAAGGAGTCCCTTGTCCCATAATCCTTCTCTCTGTACTGTACTGTATAGGGAGTCCCTTATCCCATAGTCCTTCTCTCTGTACTGTACTGTATAGGGGGTCCCTTGTCCCATAGTCCTTCTCTCAGTACTGTACTGTATAGGGGGTCCCTTGTCCCATAGTCCTTCTCTCTGTACTGTATAGGGGTCCCTTGTCCCATAGTCCTTCTCTCTGTACTGTATAGGGAGTCCCTTGTCCCATAATCCTTCTCTCTGTACTGTACTGTATAGGGAGTCCCTTGTCCCATAGTCCTTCTCTCTGTACTGTACTGTATAGGGAGTCCCTTGTCCCATAATCCTTCTCTCTGTACTGTACTGTATAGGGAGTTCCTTGTCCCATAGTCCTTCTCTCAGTACTGTACTGTATAGGGAGTCCCTTATCCCATAGTCCTTCTCTCTGTACTGTACTGTATAGGGGGTCCCTTGTCCCATAGTCCTTCTCTCAGTACTGTACTGTATAGGGGGTCCCTTGTCCCATAGTCCTTCTCTCAGTACTGTACTGTATAGGGAGTCCCTTATCCCATAGTCATTCTCTCAGTACTGTACTGTATAAGGAGTCCTTTGTCCCATAGTCATTCTCTCAGTACTGTATAGGGAGTCCCTTGTCCCATAGTCATTCTCTTTGTACTGTACTGTATAGGGAGTTCCTTGTCCCATAGTCCTTCTCTCTGTACTGTATAAGGAGTCCCTTGTCCCATAGTCCTTCTCTCTGTACTGTATAAGGAGTCCCTTGTCCCATAGTCCTTCTCTCTGTACTGTACTGTATAGGGAGTCCCTTGTCCCATAGTCCTTCTCTCTGTACTGTATAAGGAGTCCCTTGTCCCATAGTCCTTCTCTCTGTACTGTACTGTATAGGGAGTCCCTTGTCCCATAGTCCTTCTCTCTGTACTGTACTGTATAGGGGGTCCCTTGTCCCATAGTCCTTCTCTCAGTACTGTACTGTATAGGGAGTCCCTTGTCCCATAGTCCTTCTCTCAGTACTGTACTGTATAGGGGGTCCCTTGTCCCATAGTCCTTCTCTCTGTACTGTACTGTATAGGGGGTCCCTTGTCCCATAGTCCTTCTCTCAGTACTGTACTGTATAGGGAGTCCCTTGTCCCATAGTCCTCCTTCTCTCAGTACTGTACTGTATAGGGAGTCCCTTGTCCCATAGTCATTCTCTCAGTACTGTACTGTATAAGGAGTCCCTTGTCCCATAGTCATTCTCTCAGTACTGTATAGGGAGTCCCTTGTCCCATAGTCATTCTCTCAGTACTGTATAGGGAGTCCCTTGTCCCATAGTCCTTCTCTCTGTACTGTACTGTATAGGGGGTCCCTTGTCCCATAGTCCTTCTCTCTGTACAGTACTGTATAGGGAGTCCCTTGTCCCATATTCCTTCTCTCTGTACTGTATAGGGAGTCCCTTGTCCCATAGTCCTTCTCTCTGTACTGTATAGGGAGTCCCTTGTCCCATAGTCCTTCTCTCTGTACTGTATAGGGAGTCCCTTGTCCCATAGTCCTTCTCTCTGTACTGTATAGGGAGTCCCTTGTCCCATAGTCCTTCTCTCTGTACTGTATAGGGGGTCCCTTGTCCCATAGTCCTTCTCTCTGTACAGTATAGGGAGTCCCTTGTCCCATAGTCCTTCTCTCAGTACTGTATAGGGAGTCCCTTGTCCCATAGTCCTTCTCTCTGTACTGTACTGTATAGGGAGTCCCTTGTCCCATAGTCCTCTCTCTGTACTGTACTGTATAGGGAGTCCCTTGTCCCATAGTTCTTCTCTCAGGACTGTATAGGGAGTCCCTTGTCCCATAGTCCTCTCTCTGTACTGTACTGTATAGGGAGTCCCTTGTCCCATAGTCATTCTCTCACTGTACTGTATAGGGAGTCCCATGTCCCATAGTCCTTCTCTCTGTACTGTACTGTATGGGAGTCCCTTGTCCCATAGTCCTTCTCTCTGTACTGTACTGTATACTGGGGGTCCCTTGTCCCATAGTCCTTCTTTCTGTACAGTACTGTATAATACAGGGGTTCCTTGTCCCATAGTCCTTCTCTCTGTACTGTATAGGGAGTCCCTTGTCCCATAGTCCTTCTCTCTGTACTGTACTGTATAGGGAGTCCCTTGTCCCATAGTCCTTCTCTCTGTACTGTACTGTATAGGGAGTCCCTTGTCCCATAGTCCTTCTCTCTGTACTGTACTGTATAGGGAGTCCCTTGTCCCATAGTCCTTCTCTCTGTACTGTATAAGGAGTCCCTTGTCCCATAGTCCTCTCTGTACTGTACAGGGAGTCCCTTGTCCCATAGTCCTTCTCTCTGTACTGTACTGTATAGGGAGTCCCTTGTCCCATAGTCCTTCTCTCTGTACTGTATAGGGAGTCCCTTGTCCCATAGTCCTTCTTTCTGTACAGTACAGGGAGTCCCTTGTCCCATAGTCCTTCTTTCTGTACAGTACAGGGAGTCCCTTGTCCCATAGTCCTTCTCTCTGTACTGTACAGGGAGTCCCTTGTCCCATAGTCCTTCTCTCTGTACTGTACAGGGAGTCCCTTGTCCCATAGTCCTTCTCTCTGTACAGTACTGTATAGGGAGTCCCTTGTCCCATAGTCCTTCTCTCTGTACTGTATAGGGAGTCCCTTGTCCCATAGTCCTTCTCTCTGTACAGTACTGTATAGGGAGTCCCTTGTCCCATAGTCCTTCTCTCAGTACTGTATAGGGAGTCCCTTGTCCCATAGTCCTTCTCTCTGTACAGTACTGTATAGGGGGTCCCTTGTCCCATAATCCTTCTCTCTGTACTGTACTGTATAGGGAGTCCCTTGTCCCATAGTCCTTCTCTCTGTACAGTATAGGGGGTTCCTTGTCCCATAGTCCTTCTCTCTGTACTGTATAGGGAGTCCCTTGTCCCATAGTCCTTCTCTCAGTACTGTACTGTATAGGGAGTCCCTTATCCCATAATCCTTCTCTCTGTACTGTACTGTATAGGGGGTCCCTTGTCCCATAGTCCTTCTCTCTGTACTGTATAGGGAGTCCCTTGTCCCATAGTCCTTCTCTCTGTACTGTATAGGGAGTCCCTTATCCCATAATCCTTCTCTCTGTACTGTACTGTATAGGGAGTCCCTTGTCCCATAATCCTTCTCTCTGTACTGTACTGTATAGGGAGTCCCTTGTCCCATAGTCCTTCTCTCTGTACAGTATAGGGGGTCCCTTGTCCCATAGTCCTTCTCTCTGTACTGTATAGGGAGTCCCTTGTCCCATAGTCCTTCTCTCTGTACTGTACTGTATAGGGGGTTCCTTGTCCCATAGTCCTTCTCTCTGTACTGTATAGGGAGTCCCTTGTCCCATAGTCATTCTCTCTGTACTGTATAGGGAGTCCCTTGTCCCATAGTCATTCTCTCTGTACTGTACTGTATAGGGAGTCCCTTGTCCCATAGTCCTTCTCTCTGTACTGTATAGGGAGTCCCTTGTCCCATAGTCCTTCTTTCTGTACAGTACTGTATAGGGAGTCCCTTGTCCCATAGTCCTTCTCTCTGTACTGTACTGTATAGGGAGTCCCTTGTCCCATAGTCCTTCTCTCTGTACTGTACTGTATAGGGAGTCCCTTGTCCCATAGTCCTTCTCTCTGTACTGTACTGTACTGTATAGGGGGAGTCCCTTGTCCCATAGTCCTTCTCTCTGTACTGTACTGTATAGGGAGTCCCTTGTCCCATAGTCCTTCTCTGTACTGTACTGTATAGGGAGTCCCTTGTCCCATAGTCCTTCTTTCTGTACTGTACTGTATAGGGAGTCCCTTGTCCCATAGTCCTTTCTCAGTCTGTACTGTACTGTATAGGGAGTCCCTTGTCCCATAAGTCCTTCTCTCTGTACTGTACTGTATAGGGAGTCCCTTGTCCCATAGTCCTTCTCTGTACTGTACTGTAGGGGTCCCTTGTCCCATGTCTCCATAGTCCTTGTCTCAGTACTGTACTGTATAGGGGGTCCCTTGTCCCATAGTCCTTCTCTCAGTACTGTACTGTATAGGAGTCCCTTGTCCCATAGTCCTTCTCTCTGTACTGTACTGTAGGGGTCCCTTGTCCCATAGTCCTTCTCTCTGTACAGTACTGTATAGGGAGTCCCTTGTCCCATAGTCCTCTCTGTACTGTATACTGGGAGTCCCTTGTCCCATAGTCCCTCTCTCTGTACTGTATAGGGAGTCCCTTGTCCCATAGTCCTTCTCTCTGTACTGTATAGGGAGTCCCTTGTCCCATAGTCCTTCTCTCTGTACTGTACTGTATAGGGAGTCCCTTGTCCCATAGTCCTTCTCTGTACTGTACTGTATGGGGGTCCCTTGTCCCATAGTCCTTCTCTCTGTACTGTATAGGGAGTCCCTTGTCCCATAGTCCTTCTCTCTGTACTGTACTGTATAGGGAGTCCCTTGTCCCATAGTCCTTTCTCTGTACTGTACTGTATAGGGAGTCCCTTGTCCCATAGTCCTTCTCTCTGTACTGTACTGTATAGGGAGGGAGTCCCTTGTCCCATAGTCTTCTCTCTGTACTGTATAGGGAGTCCCTTGTCCCATAGTCCTTCTCTCTGTACTGTACTGTATAGGGAGTCCCTTGTCCCATAGTCCTTCTCTCTGTACTGTACTGTATAGGGGAGTCCCTTGTTGTCTCCATAGTCCTTCTCTGTACTGTACTGTACTGTATAGTCCCTTGTCCCATAGTCCATAGTCCTTCTCTGTACTGTACATAGTCCTTCTCTCTGTACTGTACTGTATAGGGAGTCCCTTGTCCCATAGTCCTTCTCTGTCTGTACTGTACTGTATAGGGGGAGTCCCTGTCCCATAGTCCTTCTCTCTGTACTGTACTGTATAGGGAGTCCCTTGTCCCATAGTCCTTCTCTCTGTACTGTATAGGGAGTCCCTTGTCCCATAGTCCCTGTACTGTATAGGGAGTCCCTTGTCCCATAGTCCTTCTGTACTGTACTGTATAGGGAGTCCCTTGTCCCATAGTCCTTCTCTCAGTACTGTATAGGGAGTCCCTTGTCCCATAGTCCTTCTCTCTGTACTGTACTGTATAGGGAGTCCCTTGTCCCATAGTCCTTCTCTCTGTACTGTACTGTATAGGGGGTCCCTTGTCCCATAGTCCTTCTTTCTGTACAGTACTGTATAGGGGGTTCCTTGTCCCATAGTCCTTCTCTCTGTACTGTATAGGGAGTCCCTTGTCCCATAGTCCTTCTCTCTGTACTGTACTGTATAGGGAGTCCCTTGTCCCATAGTCCTTCTCTCTGTACTGTACTGTATAGGGAGTCCCTTGTCCCATAGTCCTTCTCTCTGTACTGTACTGTATAGGGAGTCCCTTGTCCCATAGTCCTTCTCTCTGTACTGTATAAGGAGTCCCTTGTCCCATAGTCCTTCTCTCTGTACTGTATAGGGAGTCCCTTGTCCCATAGTCCTTCTCTCTGTACTGTACTGTATAGGGAGTCCCTTGTCCCATAGTCCTTCTTGTCCCTGTATAGGGAGTCCCTTGTCCCATAGTCCTTCTGTTCTGTACTGTATAGGGAGTCCCTTGTCCCATAGTCCTTCTTTCTGTACTGTATAGGGAGTCCCTTGTCCCATAGTCCTTCTCTCTGTACTGTACAGGGAGTCCCTTGTCCCATAGTCCTTCTCTCTGTACTGTAAGGGAGTCCCTTGTCCCATAGTCCTTCTCTCTGTACTGTACTGTATAGGGAGTCCCTTGTCCCATAGTCCTTCTCTCTGTACTGTATAGGGAGTCCCTTGTCCCATAGTCTGTACTGTACTGTATAGGGAGTCCCTTGTCCCATAGTCCTCTCTCTCTGTACTGTATACTGTATAGGGAGTCCCTTGTCCCATAGTCCTTCTCTCTGTACTGTACTGTATAGGGGTCCCTTGTCCCATAGTCCTTCTCTCTGTACTGTACTGTATAGGGAGTCCCTTGTCCCATAGTCCTTCTCTCTGTACAGTATAGGGGGTTCCTTGTCCCATAGTCCTTCTCTCTGTACTGTATAGGGAGTCCCTTGTCCCATAGTCCTTCTCTCAGTACTGTACTGTATAGGGAGTCCCTTGTCCCATAGTCCTTCTCTCTGTACTGTACTGTATAGGGGGTCCCTTGTCCCATAGTCCTTCTCTCTGTACTGTATAGGGAGTCCCTTGTCCCATAGTCCTTCTCTCTGTACTGTATAGGGAGTCCCTTGTCCCATAGTCCTTCTCTCTGTACTGTACTGTATAGGGAGTCCCTTGTCCCATAGTCCTTCTCTCTGTACTGTACTGTATAGGGAGTCCCTTGTCCCATAGTCCTTCTCTCTGTACTGTACTGTATAGGGGGTCCCTTGTCCCATAGTCCTTCTTTCTGTACTGTAGTAGGGAGTCCCTGTATAGTCCTCTCTGTCTGTACTGGGGAGTCCCTTGTCCCATAGTCCTTCTCTCTGTACTGTATAGGAGTCCCTTGTCCCATAGTCCTTCTCTGTACTGTACTGTATAGGGGGAGTCCCTTGTCCCATAGTCCTTTCTCTGTACTGTACTGTATAGGGAGTCCCTGTACTGTACTGTATAGGAGTCCCTTGTCCCATAGTCCTTCTGTCTGTACTGTATAGGAGTCCCTTGTCCCATAGTCCTTTCTCTGTCTGTACAGTACTGTATAGGGAGTCCCTTGTCCCATAGTCCTTCTCTCTGTACTGTACTGTATAGGGAGTCCCTTGTCCCATAGTCCTTCTCTCTGTACTGTACTGTATAGGGAGTCCCTTGTCCCATAGTCCTTCTCTCTGTACTGTACTGTATAGGGAGTCCCTTGTCCCATAGTCCTTCTCTCTGTACTGTACTGTATAGGGAGTCCCTTGTCCCATAGTCCTTCTCTCTGTACTGTATAGGGAGTCCCTTGTCCCATAGTCCTTCTTTCTGTACAGTACTGTATAGGGAGTCCCTTGT
Source organism: Oncorhynchus tshawytscha (assembly GCF_018296145.1). Classification (NCBI taxonomy): domain Eukaryota; kingdom Metazoa; phylum Chordata; class Actinopteri; order Salmoniformes; family Salmonidae; genus Oncorhynchus; species Oncorhynchus tshawytscha. The sequence goes on from NW_024609796.1 coordinate 382,032, forward strand.
CCCATAGTCCTTCTCTCTGTACTGTATAGGGAGTCCCTTGTCCCATAGTCCTTCTCTCTGTACTGTACTGTATAGGGAGTCCCTTGTCCCATAGTCCTTCTCTCTGTACTGTACTGTATAGGGAGTCCCTTGTCCCATAGTCCTTCTCTGTACTGTACTGTATAGGGAGTCCCTTGTCCCATAGTCCTTCTCTGTACTGTACTGTATAGGGAGTCCCTTGTCCCATAGTCTCTCTGTACTGTACTGTATAGGGAGTCCCTTGTCCCATAGTCCTTCTCTCTCTGTACTGTACTGTATAGGGAGTCCCTTGTCCCATAGTCCTTCTCTCTGTACTGTATAGGGAGTCCCTGTATAGGAGTCCCTTGTCCCATAGTCCTTCTCTCTGTACTGTATAGGGAGTCCCTTGTCCCATAGTCCTTTCTCTGTACTGTACTGTATAGGAGTCCCTTGTCCCATAGTCCTTCTCTCTAGGGAGTCCCTTGTATAGGGAGTATAGGGAGTCCCTTGTACTGTACTGTATAGGGAGTCCCTTGTCCCATAGTCCTTCTCTCTGTACTGTATAGGGAGTCCCTTGTCCCATAGTCCTCTCTGTCTGTACTGTATAGGGAGTCCCTTGTCCCATAGTCCTTCTCTCAGTACTGTACTGTATAGGGAGTCCCTTGTCCCATAGTCCTTCTCTCTGTACTGTACTGTATAGGGAGTCCCTTGTCCCATAGTCCTTCTCTCTGTACTGTATAGGGAGTCCCTTGTCCCATAGTCCTTCTCTCTGTACTGTACTGTATAGGGAGTCCCTTGTCCCATAGTCCTTCTCTCTGTACTGTATAGGGAGTCCCTTGTCCCATAGTCCTCTCAGTACTGTACTGTATAGGGAGTCCCTTGTCCCTGTACTGTATAGTCCTCATAGTCTCTCTGTACTGTATAGGGAGTCCCTTGTCCCATAGTCCTTCTCTCTGTACTGTATAGGGAGTCCCTTGTCCCATAGTCCCTCTCTCTGTACTGTACTGTATAGGGAGTCCCTTGTCCCATAGTCCTTCTCTCTGTACTGTATAGGGAGTCCCTTGTCCCATAGTCCTTCTCTCTGTACTGTATAGTCCTTCTCTCTGGGAGTCCCTTGTCCCATAGTCCTTCTCTCTGTACTGTATAGGGAGTCCCTTGTCCCATAGTCCTTCTCTCTGTACTGTATAGGGAGTCCCTTGTCCCATAGTCCTTCTCTCTGTACTGTATAGGAGTCCCTTGTCCCATAGTCCTTCTCTCTGTACTGTATAGGGAGTCCCTTGTCCCATAGTCCTTCTCTCTGTACTGTATAGGGAGTCCCTTGTCCCATAGTCCTACTCTCTTGTCCCATAGTCCTTCTCTCTGTACTGTATAGGGGTCCCTTGTCCCATAGTCCTTCTCTCTGTACTGTATAGGGGGTCCCTTGTCCCATAGTCCTTCTGTCTCTGTACTGTACTGTATAGGGAGTCCCTTGTCCCATAGTCCTTCTCTCTGTACTGTACTGTATAGGGAGTCCCTTGTCCCATAGTCCTTCTCTCTGTACTGTACTGTATAGGGAGTCCCTTGTCCCATAGTCCTTCTCTCTGTACTGTATAGGGAGTCCCTTGTCCCATAGTCCTTCTCTCTGTACTGTATAGGGAGTCCCTTGTCCCATAGTCCTTCTCTCTGTACTGTATAGGGAGTCCCTTGTCCCATAGTCCTTCTCTCTGTACTGTATAGGGAGTCCCTTGTCCCATACTGTACTGTATAGGGAGTCCCTTGTCCCATAGTCCTTCTCTCTGTACTGTACTGTATAGGGAGTCCCTTGTCCCATAATCCTTCTCTCTGTACTGTACTGTATAGGGAGTCCCTTGTCCCATAGTCCTTCTCTGTCTGTACTGTATAGGGGTCCCTTGTCCCATAGTCCCCTTGTCCCTTGTCCCATAGTCCTTCTCTCTGTACTGTATAGGGAGTCCCTTGTCCCATAGTCCTTCTCTCTGTACTGTACTGTATAGGGAGTCCCTTGTCCCATAGTCCTTCTCTGTACTGTATAGGGAGTCCCTTGTCCCATAGTCCTTCTCTCTGTACTGTATAGGGAGTCCCTTGTCCCATAGTCCTTCTCTCTGTACTGTATAGGGAGTCCCTTGTCCCATAGTCCTTCTCTCTGTACTGTACTGTATAGGGAGTCCCTTGTCCCATAGTCCTTTCTCTGTACTGTACTGTATAGGGAGTCCCTTGTCCCATAGTCCTTCTCTCTGTACTGTACTGTATAGGGGTCCCTTGAGTCCCTTGTCCCATAGTCCTTCTCTCTGTACTGTACTGTATAGGGAGTCCCTTGTCCCATAGTCCTTCTCTCTGTACTGTACTGTATAGGGAGTCCCTTGTCCCATAGTCCTTCTCTCTGTACTGTATAGGGAGTCCCTTGTCCCATAGTCCTTCTCTGTACTGTACTGTATAGGGAGTCCCTTGTCCCATAATCCTTCTCTGTACTGTACTGTATAGGGAGTCCCTTGTCCCATAGTCCTTCTCTCTGTACTGTATAGGGAGTCCCTTGTCCCATAGTCCTTCTCTACAGTCTGTCCCATAGTCCTTCTCTCTGTCTGTACTGGGAGTCCCTTGTCCCAGTACTGTATAGGGAGTCCCTTGTCCCATAGTCCTTTCTCAGTACTGTACTGTATAGGGAGTCCCTTGTCCCATAGTCATTCTCTCTGTACTGTATAGGGAGTCCCTTGTCCCATAGTCATTCTCTCTGTACTGTACTGTATAGGGAGTCCCTTGTCCCATAGTCCTTCTCTCAGTACTGTAGGCCCATAACATAGGCCAGGAGGATGGTCCTCAGGAGACGGCTGCAACAGGACAGCCTGTAATGACCTGCCTACAGAGCTAGTGTGTAGGGGGAGTGATATTGTGTAAGGGGGAGTGATCAAGTGTGTAGGATCTGGGGAATGATAGTGTGTTGGGAGAGTGATCTAGTGCGTAGGGTCTGGGGAATGATTGAGACAGTGTGTTGAGAGAGTGATCTAGTGCGTACGGGGAATAAGGGGTAATATCCAGAAGGCCCTAAATGACATGCTAGAGCAGAGTAAAGTCCACGTACCGATAACAAGGCACGCTGCAGGCATGTTGTAGGGGTCCTTTATGAATAGAGAAACCACTTGTATTGGGTCCACTAGAATGCCATACCTAGAAAAACAGAACACTGTGGTTAGACACTCACAGCTCAGCTGAATCAAACCACAGTCGGATTTTATATCTCCTGTGTTTTTGTTCTACCTTGTTATATTTAGTATTACATTGTTATTTATTATTGCATTGTTGGGATAAGAGTTTGCAAGAAAGACATTGCACTGTACTTGTGCATGTGACATTAAAACTGAACTTGAAATATTTCAGCCTTTCAGTTATCAGAATGCTGCGAGTGTAAGTGATGTAGCATGTTTGAGTGAATCAGGCACAGAACCTCCTATCTTACTTTACAGTAATACATGACAATGTACCCTCCTTGCACGTCTTGACCACAGTATGCCTTTAGTAAGCAATGCCTGGAAGCTCCCTATAGGCTGTTACTGTGCTGGGCATCTGTGGGCAGTCAGGAGGCATCGCGCTTGCAGTAGTGTACAGGACAGCATATGGTCTTAGCAGTGAAGGGGCCTTACATTCCATTCTCTGAAAACGGGGCCTTTTCTTCAAACAGTCAAATGACAGCCATAAGACTACACTCTCCTTTCCTCCTCTTCTCTTATGGCAAGCTCCTCATAACATTCTGTACTTACTTTAAAAGGTTTTCCAAGAACAGACGGGCATTGCTTAAGACCTACAACAAAAGAGGGCTTGTAAATTCATTGCATCCTTGAAAATACAGTTTGTTTCACTTGGTAGAAGCATACATTCATCATATGATTAAATTACAGTGTCTCTCCTCCACTGTAGTTTCAAGTTTTATTAGTCGTATATACGTGATACACATGGTATATATCGTCAAATGAAATGCTTACTTGCAGGTTCCTTTTTGACAATGCAACAATAAGAAATAATAACAATTAAGAATACAAACAAAGTAAATGTCTCAGTACAGTAAAATGTTAAGCATAATAATACAGGAAGGCACAATTTATAGTTCAATGTCTACACATGTTTTGGGGAAGGGGGATTGGGGGAGAGTGTGGGGGACAAGTGTTTAAATGATGAGGTATTTAGCAATCATAATGAGAGTGTTACACGGGGTGGAGCAGGTGAACCCAAGTGCAGACTCAAACGAGGAGACAGGAATAAGGTAACCAAGGGATTTATTGAAAAGCGGGGAGAGCAGAGAGAAAAGCAGCATCCGACTGGGGAAAACAGGAAACACAGGATAACAAGATCTATGCAGGAACAAACGGCTTGAAATGCAGACTGACTGAGCAGATGCTACGATCTGGCAGCGTGGAAGTGGCAGGGCTGAGTATTTGTAGAGTTCTGATTATGGAACATGTTGCAGCTGGTGGGGATCTGCTCTGACTCCAGCACATCTGCCGCCACTCCCACAATCAGATACACCCACACAGAGAGAGAGAGGGAGAGAGCACTGGGGGAGTGGCGGCAGGTTTGGGAGACACAGGATGAGAAGTAGACAAGGGCAGATGTAACAAAGAGTATGGTAGCAGCAGTTGTGATGTGTGTGTAGCATGAATGTATGAGGGTGTGTGTGTGTAGATGAGTTTACATGTATATCTGAGTGAGTGCATGTGTGCTAAGGTGCAGTATATATTTTCCATTGTAGATGCATCTAACTCCATAAGAGAACCGGAGGGAACTCCATAAGATAACCGGAGGAAATTCCATAAGAGAACCGGAGGGAACTCCATAAGATAACCGGAGGAAATTCCATTAGAGAACCGGAGGAAACTCCATTAGAGAACCGGAGGAAACTCCATAAGAGAACCGGAGGAAACTCCATAAGAGAACCGGAGGAAACTCCATTAGAGAACAGGAGGAAATTCCATTAGAGAACCGGAGAAAACTCCATAAGAGAACCGGAGGAAACTCCATGAGAGAACCAGAGGAAACTCCATAAGAGAACCGGAGGAAACTCCATAAGAGTACCGGAGGAAACTCCATAAGAGAACCGGAGGAAACTCCATAAGAGAACCGGAGGAAACTCCATAAGAGAACCGGAGGAAACTCCATAAGAGAACCGGAGGAAACTCCATTAGAGAACCGGAGGAAACTCCATTAGAGAACCGGAGGAAACTCCATTAGAGATCCGGAGGAAACTCCTTAAGAAAACCTGAGGAATCTCCATTAGAGAACCGGAGAAAACACTATACCTCAGTAAACCCTTTAAGGCAGTAGACTAACATTTTACACTATACCTCAGTAAACCCTTTAAGGCAGTAGACTGTAACACGTTACACTATACCTCAGTAAACCCTTTAAGGCAGTAGACTGTAACATTTTACACTATACCTCAGTAAACCCTTTAAGGCAGTAGACTAACATTTTACACTATACCTCAGTAAACCCTTTAAGGCAGTAGACTGTAACACGTTACAATATACCTCAGTAAACCCTTTAAGGCAGTAGACTGTAACACGTTACACTATACCTCAGTAAACCCTTTAAGGCAGTAGACTGTAACATTTTACACTATACCTCAGTAAACCCTTTAAGGCAGTAGACTAACATTTTACACTATACCTCAGAAAACCCTTTAAAGGCAGTAGACTAACATTTTACACTATACCTCAGTAAACCCTTTAAGGCAGTAGACTAACATTTTACACTATACCTCAGTAAACCCTTTAAGGCAGTAGACTAACATTTTACACTATACCTCAGTAAACCCTTTAAGGCAGTAGACTAACATTTTACACTATACCTCAGTAAACCCTTTAAGGCAGTAGACTAACATTTTACACTATACCTCAGTAAACCCTTTAAGGCAGTAGACTGTAACACGTTACACTATACCTCAGTAAACCCTTTAAGGCAGTAGACTGTAACACATTACACTATACCTCAGTAAACCCTTTAAGGCAGTAGACTAACATTTTACACTATACCTCAGTAAACCCTTTAAGGCAGTAGACTAACATTTTACACTATACCTCAGTAAACCCTTTAAGGCAGTAGACTAACATTTTACACTATACCTCAGTAAACCCTTTAAGGCAGTAGACTGTAACACGTTACACTATACCTCAGTAAACCCTTTAAGGCAGTAGACTAACATTTTACACTATACCTCAGTAAACCCTTTAAGGCAGTAGACTGTAACATTTTACACTATACCTCAGTAAACCCTTTAAGGCAGTAGACTGTAACACGTTACACTATACCTCAGTAAACCCTTTAAGGCAGTAGACTGTAACATTTTACACTATACCTCAGTAAACCCTTTAAGGCAGTAGACTAACATTTTACACTATACCTCAGTAAACCCTTTAAGGCAGTAGACTGTAACACGTTACACTATACCTCAGTAAACCCTTTAAGGCAGTAGACTGTAACACGTTACACTATACCTCAGTAAACCCTTTAAGGCAGTAGACTGTAACACGTTACACTATACCTCAGTAAACCCTTTAAGGCAGTAGACTAACATTTTACACTATACCTCAGTAAACCCTTTAAGGCAGTAGACTGTAACACATTACACTATACCTCAGTAAACCCTTTAAGGCAGTAGACTGTAACATTTTACACTATACCTCAGTAAACCCTTTAAGGCAGTAGACTGTAACATTTTACACTATACCTCAGTAAACCCTTTAAGGCAGTAGACTGTAACACGTTACACTATACCTCAGTAAACCCTTTAAGGCAGTAGACTGTAACATTTTACACTATACCTCAGTAAACCCTTTAAGGGCAGTAGACTGTAACATTTTACACTATACCTCAGTAAACCCTTTAAGGCAGTAGACTGTAACATTTTACACTATACCTCAGTAAACCCTTTAAGGCAGTAGACTGTAACACGTTACACTATACCTCAGTAAACCCTTTAAGGCAGTAGACTGTAACACGTTACACTATACCTCAGTAAACCCTTTAAGGCAGTAGACTAACATTTTACACTATACCTCAGTAAACCCTTTAAGGCAGTAGACTAACATTTTACACTATACCTCAGAAAACCCTTTAAAGGCAGTAGACTAACATTTTACACTATACCTCAGTAAACCCTTTAAGGCAGTAGACTAACATTTTACACTATACCTCAGTAAACCCTTTAAGGCAGTAGACTGTAACACGTTACACTATACCTCAGTAAACCCTTTAAGGCAGTAGACTGTAACACATTACACTATACCTCAGTAAACCCTTTAAGGCAGTAGACTAACATTTTACACTATACCTCAGTAAACCCTTTAAGGCAGTAGACTGTAACATTTTACACTATACCTCAGTAAACCCTTTAAGGCAGTAGACTGTAACACGTTACACTATACCTCAGTAAACCCTTTAAGGGCAGTAGACTAATATTTTACACTATACCTCAGTAAACCCTTTAAGGGCAGTAGACTGTAACATTTTACACTATACCTCAGGAAACCCTTTAAGGCAGTAGACTGTAACACGTTACACTATACCTCAGTAAACCCTTTAAGGCAGTAGACTGTAACATTTTACACTATACCTCAGTAAACCCTTTAAGGGCAGTAGACTGTAACATTTTACACTATACCTCAGTAAACCCTTTAAGGCAGTAGACTGTAACATTTTACACTATACCTCAGTAAACCCTTTAAGGCAGTAGACTGTAACACGTTACACTATACCTCAGTAAACCCTTTAAGGCAGTAGACTGTAACACGTTACACTATACCTCAGTAAACCCTTTAAGGGCAGTAGACTGTAACACGTTACACTATACCTCAGTAAACCCTTTAAGGCAGTAGACTGTAACATTTTACACTATACCTCAGTAAACCCTTTAAGGGCAGTAGACTGTAACATTTTACACTATACCTCAGTAAACCCTTTAAGGCAGTAGACTGTAACATTTTACACTATACCTCAGTAAACCCTTTAAGGCAGTAGACTGTAACACGTTACACTATACCTCAGTAAACCCTTTAAGGCAGTAGACTGTAACACGTTACACTATACCTCAGTAAACCCTTTAAGGCAGTAGACTGTAACATTTTACACTATACCTCAGTAAACCCTTTAAGGCAGTAGACTAACATTTTACACTATACCTCAGAAAACCCTTTAAAGGCAGTAGACTAACATTTTACACTATACCTCAGAAACCCTTTACGGGCAGTTTGGTTTAGTTCATTTCTATGCACTAGAAGGGCGAAGGACGTCAGAGATGGCTGTTAAATTTACTGCACATTGTGCAGTGATGGGCATCTAAAAAGTCCACATAGGTAGCTAAAATGAAGGATTAAATTGAAACTTCAGCTGGAGAAAACTCCAACTCGGTTGCTGAGGTGAAGGATTAAATTGAAGCCTTAGTGGGGATGGAAACTCCATCAGTAGCTCGTTGCTATGAGCTGAATGACACAGTTGCTAGGGTGAAAACTGTGGTTGGTGCTGGAGGAATTATTGCATTTTCATTGTCGATTTCGTTGCACTTGCCTATGAATCACATTATTATGAACAGTACTGACGTCAAACGGAAGAACCAAGGACACGGGTGGTTCCTAATGTTGTGAGATTCTCGATAGTGTTTAGAGAACAACTGGTTCTGAGAGATTAGGATCAGGACCTGCAGTTGTAACAGTAAGCAACTGTAACAAAATGGATGACGGCAGTGTAGCCGTTATTATGAGTACATGTTGCAATGATTGCTAAGGCATACTAATATTAAAGTGTGTATACTTATTTAAAATGTATGTAGTTCTGTCTAAAGTATGGTATCTTTAAAGCTATTTTTTTATTTGTTTTTTTATTTGTATTTTTTTCTAGTTTGAGTATATTATTTATGTTGCTTTGTGTTGTCTTGTCTGTGTGTGTGTGTGTGTGTGTGTGTGTAAAACTTAATAAACAGAATAAACTAAATAAAACTAAATAAAAAATGTATGTAGTTCTGTACCTGTCTATTTTTTTAATGTTAATAAAAATGTCTATTAATGTAATGTATTGTCATTTTATGTAGTTCTGCCCTTCAGCTGTAATGGTCTATTAATGTCATGTTTGATGTGGACCACAGGAAGGGCAGCTGCAGCTTTGGCTCTAGCTAATGGAGATCCTAATAAACACCAAATACAGTACTATTTCTGGAACTCATCTTGACAGCTAAAAGATTACGTGTTTGCAAGTCAAGATAATCACTCTCTTGATTTTTAGGTCTGTCTTGTGATTCTCTCCCTCCCTCGTTGAACATTTTCCATTTTGGATTGTAATATCTTATTATGGAATACAAAGACTTCTCCACGTTCAATGGGAATTTGAGAAGAAGTTCAAAGAATGAACAAAATACTGTGATGACAAAATGATCTTGTTTCAGAGAGTGGATTATCAACAGTTTTAGAAATGTGAATTTATTCTCCACGGCTTTGATGAAGGGGACTAAGCTGGCATTGCTCTAGATTGGACGTGAATTCAGATCAACAAACTAGCTGTTGCAGAATGATTACTTTAGATAGAATCTCAATACCATATTTCCCCACAATAGTTACACATCTGAATGTCAGTGTGTTTTTCTACGGGAATGGTACCATCATGTTTCCCTTAGCATCATCAAACCATCCTTGAACTCCAACATCTCTCTCTCTAAAGAGTAAAACAATGGTTTATGTGGTTGTATTGAGACTCACTGAGAGCTAGAGGAATGGGAATGTCCTGCTGTTTCCCATCCTCTCACACACTGACTTCAAAGCCAAACTGAATTAGCAAAACACAAGGTTATTAACAAAATGATTAGCTAACTATATAGCTAAGCGTTACGTGTCCCACTTTAGGATTGGACAGAATAGTCTAGTCCAATAAGTGCTGCGGCACAAGTGCAATGTACCTCTACTATCCTGCGTCTAGTAAATTAAGCCTAAAGGAATCTTACAGAATATCAGCTTATTACATGAAAGCAGGATGACCTTGGCCTCACCTCAATCCACATCACCTCCTTCAGCAGCAAAATCAATAAGAGACAAAAGAATATGACTTATGATTTTGTCTGACTTTCACTGTAATCTTGCTTAAATAAAAGAACAGGAACACAGAGTAGCCTCGGGCTAGATATATAATCCTCTTGAGGTGTTCTGAATAAGTGTCTGGTGTCTTTAAACACTGTGGTTTCAGGCCCAGCGTGGGATGAATATGCCTTCTGGTGAGACCTGGGGGCACACACCCACCACCGCACAGTGATGCTCTCTGATCGACTCCTCTTGTCGGAGGTAAGCCAGTTAAGAACTAATTCTTATTTACAATGACGGCCTACACCGGCCAAACCCGGACGGCGCTGGGCCAAAAGTGCGCCTACCCTACGGGACTCCCAATCACGGCCGGTTGTGATACAGCCTGGATTCAAACCAGGGTGTCTGTAGTGACGCCTCTAGCCTTAGGCCGCTGCGCCACTCGAGAGCCCCTATGTTTTAAAGGCTACAGTCACTACAGGCACCCTGATCTAAACCCTGTTTAAGATGGGGGGGGTAGTGTTCTACTAAGCTATATGGAATTGTTTTCAGAAGGTCATACCAAGGATCATTTTTTTGATTTGATTTAGAATTTTAAGACCCATTGAGGTATAAAAATAAAATAATAACAAATATTTTATGAAAAATGTTATTTTGCCTTACTGTGTCACGCCCTGACCATAGATTGCTTTGTCTGTTTCTATATTTTGTTTGGTCAGGTTGTGATGTGGGTGGGCATTCTATGTTTGTATGTCTAGGTTTTGTATTTCTATGTTTTGGTCGGGTGTGGTTCTCAATCAGGAACATCTGTCTTTCTTTGTCTCTGATTGAGAACCATACTTAGGTAGCCTGTTTTCCCACTGTTAGTTGTGGGTGGTTATTTTCTGTTGAGTGTTTGTTGCACCTGTCAGAACTGTTTCGGCTATTCTTTTTGTTATTTTGTATTCAGTGTTCAGTCAGAATCAATAATATGAACATGTACCACGATGCACCTTGGTCTTCACCTTCTTCTAATGAAAGTTGTTACATACTTCAATTTGCCCATACAAACACATTTAATAACAGATTCACTACATGGAACAACAGATAGTCCCCCCAAAGAATCTAAAGGAAGTTTGTTCTGAAGTGTCTGTTCTATATCTGAGAGGTATACTGTAAACTATATTAATTATTTTTTATATGTATAACCCCTTATTTTTGGCACTAAACAGTCTAAGTCCTGTCTAAACCAGGGGTCTACTAAGCTATATGGAATTGTTTTAAGGTCATACCATGGATCATTTTTCTATTTGATTTTGAATTTTAAGACCCCTTGAAGTATCAAAAATGTTATTTTTTACAAAATTATTAGATGAATAATTTTAATTTTGCCTTACTTCTATTAGCCCATACAAACGCACTGTATAACATATTCACTACATGGAACAACATAGTCCCCCCCCCTCAAAAAAAATGATTAGGTATTAAGATGTAGCCTAAGAGGGAAACCTGGCCAGTGATTGTGGTGTGTACACTGACCTGAGTGTTGTTGAGCAGACTGGAGAATTAACTGAGACTCTCAGTATGACGTTGCAGAAGAAAACTTACCAGCATGACAACACACCAGTTGAGGACTCCTCTGTAGTTTCTATAACCACTGGCAGAGCTCAACAGGGACTCCTGCAACCTGTGGCAACTGAGGCATGAAGAGACGTGGGATAGTTTGAATACGTGCACACTCATTTACTGTACTACAGCTATAGTTAACTGATCTGAAATACCCTTCCCAAATGACGTCCGTAACACACCACCGACTTACCTTCGAGATTTGTAAAAATATATATATATATTTTTTTTAAATGTACCCCTTTTTATCCCCAATTTGACATATAGCCTATTGGACCAGCATGGGTGACATATAGACAATGCGAAATGGTTCAAATTTAATTATTCATTCTACGCCATTATAAATAACTGTTCATAAGGGAAGATTGCACAAGTGGCTGAAGTAATAAATTGTCGTGATCTGTTTTTCATGGCATAAATTCACCCCACTATAACGACACGTCTGGGTTTTGTTAGTTAATGCCTCACCTCTGTCTATCACTAGGAACATTTATTCGTTTCTTCCTTTCTTTTGACGTGGTAGAAGGCAAATCGGACACGTTTCGCTTAGTTACAATGTTGCCGCTGTCACTGCGGCCGTTAACACTTTCATCAACTTCTGACCGCCCATTCACTTGTTTCAAAGGAACACATTTTCCAGTGGATATAGTGGCTCTTCTTTTGCGGATAAGGGCCCCTGTTTCTTCCATGATATCGCCGATCTTCAGAGCTCTAGATTCATTTGACGTCTAGCCTACTTTGCAGGCAACTATAACACATGCCCACTATTGCCAAACATCACACTGTCATAGAGAGCAAGAGGAAGTTGGGATTGCAAAACGCGATATGTCAATAACTGTATGAATACTGTAGTTGTAGTGGGCAGCAGACAACAGTTCCGTATTGACTGTATACGTAAGAATGTGGCGTGGTGGAACAGAACCGTGGAGGAGTGGCAAGTCTGACGACACTGGTTGGACTGCTGCCAGTTATGAAGGTGAGGGCTATATTAAGTTAGGAACAGATCGCAATTTAATGGAGAGAGGGGTGGTCCAAAATAGGAGAGGGTTGTTAAACTTTTTGTGTTGCTTTGGGGAGAGTTTTTATTCGGGACAGGGAGGCTAGTATGTTTTCTTTCCTGGTTAACGTTCACACTTTTGTAGGTTTTAATATATGTCTTCCATATAGCCAAATGTCCTCATCTGCTTTTTTTTACTATATAATGTCTTCCATATAGCCAAATGTCCTCATCTGCTTGCATGCGCCTGCCCTATATCAAGGTGCTTTGGTACTTCCCTTATGTGCTATAGGCTTTTCAGTTTTCTGTGTGCTTACTTTTGCTATACAGGTCAGTATAGTCTACACTCTAAACATTAGGGGTTCAACAAGGGTTCTTCTAAGATCCTCAAAGTTCTTTGAAGAACCTTGGGGTTCTTGACACTGAAAATGGCCCCCAAAAGGTTCTTCCAAGAACCCCATAAGAGGTGGGGTTCATCGAGGAACCTCCTTAGTTGGTGACCAACTGACCAACTGAAACATTTTAATTTGAAAGGACAGCAGGTGCAGACACTTAACTGAAAAATGTAAATATTTAAGGTAAGTTTGTCCATTGTATGATCTAAATTGATATTGTTTTATGATGATACCATCCATCTTTTCATATTTGTGCAAATCTTTAAAAAACAGAAAATGGACACGATTCAATTGGACACGCCCAATTTTTCAGTTTTTGATTTGTTAAAAAAGTTTGAAATATCCAATAAATGTCGTTCCACTTCATGATTGTGTTCCACTTGTTGTTGATTCTTCACAAAAAAATACAGTTTTATATCTTTATGTTTGAAGCCTGAAATGTGGCAAAAGGTCGCAAAGTTCAAGGGGGCCGAATACTTTCTCAAGGCACTGTACATTATTTCCCATCAATTCCCATTATTAAAGTGGCTGGAGTTGAGTCAGTGTCAGTGTCAGTGTGTTGGCAGCAGCCACTCAATGTTAGTGGTGGCTGTTTAACAGTCTGATGGCCTTGAGATAGAAGCTGTTTTTCAGTCTCTCGGTCCCAGCTTTGATGCACCTGTACTGACCTCGCCTTCTGGATGATAGCGGGGTGAACAGGCAGTGGCTCGGGTGGTTGATGTCCTTGATGATCTTTATGGCCTTCCTGTAACATCGGGTGGTGTAGGTGTCCTGGAGGGCAGGTAGTTTGCCCCCTTTGATGCGTTGTGCAGACCTCACTACCCTCTGGAGAGCCTTACGGTTGAGGGCGGAGCAGTTGCCGTACCAGGCGGTGATACAGCCCGCCAGGATGCTCTCGATTGTGCATCTGTAGAAGTTTGTGAGTGCTTTTGGTGACAAGCCGAATTTCTTCAGCCTCCTGAGGTTGAAGAGGCGCTGCTGCGCCTTCTTCACGATGCTGTCTGTGTGAGTGGACCAATTCAGTTTGTCTGTGATGTGTATGCCGAGGAACTTAAAACTTGCTACCCTCTCCACTACTTTTCCATCGATGTGGATAGGGGGGTGTTCCCTCTGCTGTTTCCTGAAGTCCACAATCATCTCCTTAGTTTTGTTGACGTTGAGTGTGAGGTTATTTTCCTGACACCACACTCCGAGGGTCCTCACCTCCTCCCTGTAGGCCGTCTCGTCGTTATTGGTAATCAAGCCTACCACTGTTGTGTCGTCCGCAAACTTGATGATTGAGTTGGAGGCGTGCGTGGCCACGCAGTCGTGGGTGAACAGGGAGTACAGGAGAGGGCTCAGAACGCACCCTTGTGGGGCCCCAGTATTGAGGATCAGCGGGGAGGAGATGTTGTTGCCTACCCTCACCACCTGGGGGCGGCCCGTCAGGAAGTCCAGTACCCAGTTGCACAGGGCGGGGTCGAGACCCAGGGTCTCGAGCTTGATGACGAGCTTGGAGGGTACTATGGTGTTGAATGCCGAGCTGTAGTCGATGAACAGCATTCTCACATAGGTATTCCTCTTGTCCAGATGGGTTAGGGCAGTGTGCAGTGTGGTTGAGATTGCATCGTCTGTGGACCTATTTGGGCGGTAAGCAAATTGGAGTGGGTCTAGGGTGTCAGGTAGGGTGGAGGTGATATGGTCCTTGACTAGTCTCTCAAAGCACTTCATGATGACGGAAGTGAGTGCTACGGGGCGGTAGTCGTTTAGCTCACATTTACCATCTGTAACGGTTGTTGTCTGGGGAAGGAGAGCAGGACCAAGGTGCAGCGTGGTAACTGTTCATATTATTTAATGAAATATGCAACACTAGACAAAAAGACAAACAAACAGTCCTGAAAGGTGAAACAAAAACACTAAACAGGAAACAACCACCCACAAAAAACAATGGAAAACAGGCTACCTAAATATGGCTCTCAATCAGGGACAACGATTGACAGCTGCCTCTGATTGAGAACCATACCAGGCCAAACACAGAAATAGAAAATGATAGACAAACTAACATAGACAACCCACCCAACTCACACCCTGACCATACTAAAACAAAAGACAAAACAAAGGAACTAAGGTCAGAATGTGACACCATCCTCCTCCCTTACGTCTTCAATGAATATCCCATATAAAGGTCTCTACATTATGGACACGGTATGTGTATGAAAACCATTATGAAAACACTTTTTTTCATTCCCATTTACCACAAAAAGGTATGAATACTGTCATGTGCATGTTTTGTTATTCATCTGTATCAGGGATTCCCATACTGGGGGTATGCACAATGCCGTTGGTGGTACGCCAATAAAAATATGATCCACATTCAAAAATACTAATAATAATAATAAATGAAAAAATGTCTTCACATTTCCAAACAGTACATTAATATTTTCCAATGGGGCTATACATTTGGGTGAGGTTTTTCTCTCGCCTGAGTAACCTGGTTTCACTGTTTAATAAAATTAAATCATCTAGTGTTCAGCGAAATAACAATACAATGTCAAATACAGGTAGCCTAGTTAAATAATTAACATGCAATCACAGTAACTGTTATTCTCTCGTTGGAATTCCACTAACGGTCTGTAGCTGCAGCTCATGTTGGTATCTGTACTGATGGTGCAAAAGCCATGACAGGGAGACATAGTGGAGTGGTAACGCACGTGTATGCAGTTGCTCCCAACGCCACTTGGGTACACTGCAGCATCCACCGAGAGGCTCTTGGGTACACTGCAGCATCCACCAAGAGGCTCTTGGGTACACTGCAGCATCCACCAAGAGGCTCTTGGGTAAACTGCAGCATCCACGAGAGGCTCTTGGGTAAACTGCAGCATCCACGAGAGGCTATTGCTACCAAGGGAATGCCTGACAGCTTGAAAGACATTTTGGACACTACAGTGAAAATAGTGAACTTTGTTAAAGCAAGGCCCCTGAACTCTCGTGCATTTTCTCCACTATGCAATGATATGGGCAGCGACCATGTAATGCTTTTACAACATACAGAAGTGTGCTGGTTATCAAGGGGCAAAGTATTGACAAGTTTTTTTAAATTGAGAGACGAGCTTAAAGTTTTCTTTACTGACATAATTTTCACTTGTCTGACCGCTTGCATGATGACGAGTTTCTCACACGACTGGCCTATCTGGGGGATGTTTTTTAATCGCCTGAATGATTTGAATCTAGGATTACAGGGACTCTCCCCAAATATATTCAGTGTGCAAGACAAAATTGAGGCTATGACTAAGAAGTTAGCTCTTCTCTGTCTGCTTTAACAAGGACAACATCATTGTATGATTTTTTTGTGTGCAAATGAACTCAAGCTTACAGACAATGTCAAATGTGATATAGCGAAGCACCTGAGTGAGCTGGGTGCGTAATTACGGAGGTACTTACCAGAAATGTATGACACAAACAACTGGATTCGTTATCCTTTTCATGCTCTGCCTCCAGTCCACTTCCGATATCTGAACAAGAGAGCCTCATCGAAATTGCAACAAGCAGTTCTGTGAAAAAGTAATTTAATCCGAAGCCACTGCCAGATTCTCTCATGTGAGCCTGCTGGTTAGGAGAGAGAGAGAGAGAGAGAGAGAGAGAGAGAGAGAGCCTTGTCCTAGGCCACTGCCAGATTCTCTCATGTGAGCCTGCTGGTTAGGAGAGAGAGAGAGAGCCTTGTCCTAGGCCACTGCCAGATTCTCTCATGTGAGCCTGCTGGTTAGGAGAGAGAGAGAGCGAGAGAGAGAGAGCCTTGTCCTAGGCCACTGCCAGATTCTCTCATGTGAGCCTGCTGGTTAGAGAGAGAGAGAGAGCCTTGTCCTAGGCCACTGCCAGATTCTCTCATGTGAGCCTGCTGGTTAGGAGAGAGAGAGAGCCTTGTCCTAGGCCACTGTTGACGGAGGTCTTTTTCATTGAAGTAAAACTAAAGTTAGAGGACAAAGAGTATGCCTATAGTGAAAAGCCTCCAAGGGGAATTTAATATAGAGTGTATTCTACAATGTAGAAAATAGTAAAAGTGAAGAAAAACCCTTGAATGAGTAGGTGTGTCCAAACCTTTGACTGGTACTGTAAGTTTTAATATTGTAGTGGAAGATGAGAAGAATGTTGGCACGCAATTTTGGAACATTTGCTTTTAATCACTATTATTTATCATTATTGTGTATCATTGTTATTATTGTAAGCCTATTTATTAATCAAAACCTGTTTTAAAAAAACAACAGTTTTGTTTAATTCTGTTGACATTTTCATTGGCTAAATTAAATTCCATCTGTCTTTTTAACTGTGTGCTCCATATTTAGATGAAGATGGGTTATAAGTAGGTCTGTTGTAAAATACCTAACATTAGACTATTGCTGTCATTTGTTGGCTACTGTAGACACTTACCTTGGTTGGTAATTGCTGCAATAAAGCCTTTTCAAAACGTTTTTGCTTTATTTCATTCTGAGAGCCAATTTTCTTTGGCCAAATTAAGCCAATGTTCTTGTTATAACAATTCATTTCTCAAAATCCCTCAGCCTTCAAGAAACATCTAATGAATATCAATATTCAGGTGGTTTATGTCTACTAGTTGAAGATCCTTGACATTGTCTTACTTATGGACAAAATGTGTTTATGAGTTGTGAGTCCCCTTACTATCTCTGTCTAGCATGTACACAATACTAAAATGTCAAAAATTATACTTGATTCCTGGAGCATTTAATATCCAATGCTTATCTGTATGACCTATCAAAACTGTCCATGAATGGTTACAAAAATACATGCCTCATATAATTCATTTTCAAAGATAAAAGTAGGCATAAAGCCTTCAGGTGAAGCTTTTGGGTGCATTCCTCTGTCCAAGAGTTGCTGACTCATGCCAGATCTTACAAATAGGTATTTTATGTAGGCTATCAGCTAACCACCTTATATGTTATAGCAATCTGTCAGTCGATGACACATTTGATGACGTGGTACACACCCATTGGTTGATGCATGCATTGTCTGAGCAGGGGAGCGCGACCAGAATGAAGGGAGGGTTTGGTTACCGATTGTAAAATGAAGGAGGCTTATATTTAAAAATTAACTACGGGTTCAAAGACCAATCACAGAGGGAATAAAAAACTAAACACGCCATTCGTTAATAAGTAGACTACATTTTTTCAACTCAATTTACAGATAACATTAAGTTGTGTTTAGCTTTCAAACTGTGATTGGTCCCTGAAACCTAAGAGGCCATTTTGAAAGAAAACCATGAAGGAGGATTGTGTTTCTTTCTGTAGAGATTATTAACCAAAGGGCCGAAACGAGTTGGCTTTACCTTTAGCAGTAAAGAAGAGGCACTTTTATTAACTTCTACTGTTCTTCGAGAGTTGCTGAGTTGTCAGGCAACAGTTAATTGCAGTGGGCTAAATCAACAGTTAATTGCAGTGGGCTAAATCAACAGTTCATTGCAGTGGGCTAAATCAACAGTTCATTGCAGTGGGCTAAATCAACAGTTCATTGCAGTGGGCTAAATCAACAGTTCATTGCAGTGGGCTAAATCAACAGTTCATTGCAGTGGGCTAAATCAACAGTTCATTGCAGTGGGCTAAATCAACAGTTCCAGATGTAATTGCCAATCAACTGAATCGATTTTCTTTTATCAGACCTTTCTACTAGCAAGAGTAATGAGTTAGCAATGAATTACCTTGAATATACTAGCCCTATTTTTAATATGTAGCCTACATGGAACAATTGTACCCTCTCACAGTAGGCCTGGCTAAACCATCTGATTAGTAGACTACTGCACCTGCTGCTCATGGTGACAGTTTGGGCTTCCATAGCTCTGGTCCACCGCGTTAGTGTAGGAAGGTAAACCGGTACAAACGCCCTGGACAAGAGCTAGATTTGTCTCCTCATCAGAGCAGACTCTACAAGACCTAATGTTATTCTTATTGTGTATGCCTCATCAACTGCAGATATGTTGTAATAGCTATTAGATATGCCCATGCATGTCCAACCTACATCACAGTGGAGGCTGCTGAGGGCAGGACGGCTCACAATAATGGCTGGAATGGAGCGAATAGGATGGCATCAAACACATGGAAACCATTTTTTGATGTGTTTGATACCATTCCACTGATTCCACTCCAGCCATTACCATGAGGCCGTCCTCCCCAATTAAGATGCCACCAACCTCCTGTGCTACATAAGTGTGTTAGTGGAAAAGACAGACAGAGAATAAAATGCAGTTTCCTCACTTGACATGATCATGTATTCAATCCATTGATTTGATTGATATTGACAGGTGAGTCAGACAGGTTAGCACCATTGCATGCAGCCCTTTCAACCTCCCTGTATGAAGAAGTTATTTTTGATATAGCGGGGCATTTAACATTTAGAGAATAAGAGGTTTTTCAATCAATTATTCAGTTTCTTTCAGTATTCAACAGCAGAGACGGATTTACACGCTTCTGTCTGGTCCGAGTGTCATGAACAACAGTTGATGTGACCACAACATTTAGTGTTGTTCCCTTCTGTCTGGTCCGAGTGTCATTAACAACAGTTGATGTGACCACAACTTTAGTGTTGTTCCCTTCTGTCTGGTCCGAGTGTCATGAACAACAGTTGATGTGACCACAACATTTTGTGTTGTTCCCTTCTGTCTGGTCAAAGTGTCATTAACAACAGTTGATGTGACCACAACATTTAGTGTTGTTCCCTTCTGTCTGGTCAAAGTGTCATTAACAACAGTTGATGTGACCACAACATTTAGTGTTGTTCCCTTCTGTCTGGTCAAAGTGTCATTAACAACAGTTGATGTGACCACAACATTTAGTGTTGTTCCCTTCTGTCTGGTCAAAGTGTCATGAACAACAGTTGATGTGACCACAACATTTTGTGTTGTTCCCTTCTGTCTGGTCAAAGTGTCATTAACAACAGTTGATGTGACCACAACATTTAGTGTTGTTCCCTTCTGTCTGGTCCGAGTGTCATTAACAACAGTTGATGTCAGTGTTGTTCCCTTCTGTCTGGAGTGTCATTGAACAACAGTTGATGTGACCACAACATTTAGTGTTGTTCCCTTCTGTCTGGTCAAAGTGTCATGAACAACAGTTGATGTGACCACAACATTTAGTGTTGTTCCCTTCTGTCTGGTCAAAGTGTCATGAACAACAGTTGATGTGACCACAACATTTAGTGTTGTTCCCTTCTGTCTGGTCAAAGTGTCATTAACAACAGTTGATGTGACCACAACATTTAGTGTTGTTCCCTTCTGTCTGGTCAAAGTGTCATGAACAACAGTTGATGTGACCACAACATTTAGTGTTGTTCCCTTCTGTCTGGTCCGAGTGTCATGAACAACAGTTGCTCCCTTTCCCCATCCGTCAGTAGAATTCCACTTGTCGTCTTGACCTGCTGCCATTTTCTTCAAGAACGGGTAAAAGAGATTCATTCAGTATTTTACTATTGAAAGTGGGTTGTTTTTTATGCTTTGCTGCGCTTAAGCTGCACCTCTCTTGCATCGAAGGCGGTGTGTCTGTCAAACAGTGTAGGCACTAGGAACTGTGCCTGGGGTTGTGTTTACAAGGTGGCAAGGACAGTGTTGAAGTATGGGGTGCGGTGAGAGTTTGTCCTTGGGGTTGTAATGAAGTTGTTGGGGGGAAATTACTCATTCTAACACAGGAGAAAGACACAGGGTCCTTAATCAAGAAGATGCCACATTTATTCAGAATCATTAGCTGACCAAAAGCTAGTTTATCTCAGTAGAGATCCCGGCAGACTGATATAGGCATCACAAGTGGCATGGTGTCAGCACTTCCACAGTTCAGTCAAGGACTCCTCTGCTCTGCTACACTCTTTCTTCTCAAAGAGGCAGGCAGGGCAGACAGAGAGAGGGGCAACCTGGGAAACCTGCTTTGTGTAGCAAGCTCATATAGAGCTGTGTCTTATCCAATGCAGCTCAGAAAGACCCTTCAGAAAAAAGTATGAGTGGCGCTCTCCCTCCCACCTGATTACATCATCTGTTTATGCAATAGATCTCCTTCTTCATCAGATTATTGCTTAATCTAAATGTTTTGTTGATCTAATTAGTAGTTGTTGACTGAGTTTGAATATACATGCACTGATTTAGCTGTTCCACTATTATAGTTGGCTGTTTGACTGTCTTAGTATTATAGATGGCTGTCTGGTTGACTGAGTTGACCAATAGATGGCTGTTTGACTGTCTTAGTATTATAGATGGCTGGCTGGTTGACTGAGTTGACCTATAGTTGGCTGTTTGACTGTCTTAGTATTATAGATGGCTGGCTGGTTGACTGAGTTGACCTATAGTTGGCTGTTTGACTGTCTTAGTATTATAGATGGCTGGCTGGTTGACTGAGTTGACCTATAGTTGGCTGTTCGACTGTCTTAGTATTATAGATGGCTGGCTGGTTGACTGAGTTGACCTATAGTTGGCTGTTTGACTGTCTTAGTATTATAGGTGGCTGTCTGGTTGACTGTCTGAGTTGACCTATAGTTGGCTGTTTGACTGTCTTAGTATTATAGATGGCTGGCTGGTTGACTGAGTTGACCTATAGTTGGCTGTTTGACTGTCTTAGTATTATAGGTGGCTGTCTGGTTGACTGTCTGAGTTGACCAATAGATGGCTGTTTGACTGTCTTAGTATTATAGATGGCTGTCTGGTTGACTGAGTTGACCTATAGTTGGCTGTTTGACTGTCTTAGTATTATAGATGGCTGTCTGGTTGACCTATAGATGGCTGTTTGACTGTCTGAGTTGACCTATAGCTGGCTGTTTGACTGTCTTAGTATTATAGGTGGCTGTCTGGTTGACCTATAGATGGCTGTTTGACTGTCTGAGTTGACCTATAGCTGGCTGTTTGACTGTCTTAGTATTATAGATGGCTGTCTGGTTGACCTATAGATGGCTGTTTGACTCTCTTAGTATTATAGATGGCTGTCTGGTTGACTGAGTTGACCAATAGCTGGCTGTTTGACCATCTTAGTATTATAGATGGCTGTCTGGTTGACTGTCTGACTTGACCTATAGCTGACTAGTTGACTGTTTTAGTATTATAAATAGCTGGCTAGTGGACTGCCTTAGTTTCCAGTGTCTTTCATTCTGTGTGGCGAATAACACTTGTGTTTCATCATGGTCATGTGCTATGGTACAGTATACCTGTGACTGTCTGGGCAAATTATTTTTCTCTTCAGGGCAGTTTATTCCATCTGAGGAGGTTCCACTCAGCAAAGTGGTCAGACAAATGAGAATGCAACAGCCAATTTTCTGCCTCCTAAAATAGGGCAAGTTCCAAAACATTTCAAAGGGCACACTCACTGGCAATGGTCTTTGTATCTCAAGCAGACCGTATTTGATGTTCTGCCCTGAGGAAATATCTTCTATTCCTTTATGTGCTGTCTCCTCTAATGATGTTGTTTGACCGGACCATCCACACTGTAGTAAAGCTGACTGTTTGGCCAGACAGAATGAGGTGGGGACTGGGGCACTATCCACACTATAGTAAAGCTGACTGTTTGGCCAGACAGAATGAGATGGGGCCTGGGGAACTATCCACACTATAGTAAAGCTGACTGTTTGGCCAGACAGAATGAGGTGGGGAACTATCCACACTATAGTAAAGCTGACTGTTAGGGGTTTGGGGAACTATCCACACCTTACTGTTTGGCCAGACAGAATGAGGTGGGGACTGGGGAACTATCCACACTATAGTAAAGCTGACTGTTAGGCCAGACCACACTATAGTAAAGCTGACTGTTAGCCAGCCTATCCACACTATAGTAAAGCTTACTGTTTGGCCAGACAGAATGAGGTGGGGACTGGGAACTATCCACACTTAGTAAAGCTGACTGTTAGGCCAGACAGAATGAGATGGGGACTGGGGAACTATCCACACTATAGTAAAGCTGACTGTTAGGCCAGACAGAATGAGATGGGGACTGGGGAACTATCCACACTATAGTAAAGCTGACTGTTAGGCCAGACAGAATGAGGTGGGGACTGGGGAACTATCCACACTATAGTAAAGCTGACTGTTTGGCCAGACAGAATGAGATGGGGACTGGGGAACTATCCACACTGTAGTAAAGCTGACTGTAGGCCTACAGTATATGCTGGGTTTAGAACACAGAGTTGTCCGAGCCTTATACTAGGAATTTACTTTGAGGAGTTGATGAAGTAACTCAGTTCAACTCAGCAAAGCAAGTACAATGAAAGTGGCTCACCGAACGAATCTTTCAGATCTAACCTTATCTGGGGCAGGCTAACTCAGTGCTAACTCCATTATCCTGATTGGTGTGGCTGCAGTTCTGGATTGTCTGGATCCCGACTTGCCATATTTACTGATTCAGAGATTTCTGTGCTTGAGCAGTATATTTTCTTTTCTTGTAGCTGCTGCCCAGTTTTGTTCTGCTCAACGCTCCCACTGCTCTGCTGACGCTCCCCCTCGTTGACATGGAGGAGGAAACTTCACGTTGTACACTAAAGATATGTTCAAACTATGCATTCCATGTCTCAATCGCAATGTCATGTTCTTTTTTCAAGAGGGGTGTTAGGCTACATGTGGCTATGTTGTACACTAAAGACATGATGACATATTCGTAAAATAACGTGTCTATAGTAACAGTATATTTAGGAAAGCATATCAAACACTAGCAAGACACATCCAGCAGTTTTTCCCCCAGCAACCCTCACTGCGATATGGCAGCATAATAACTATGAAGGTTATTGTCGCAAATAGTAGTCAGCCTAAAAGCAGTAGTTCACAAACGACATAAGTAATAATAGCGCGCCGGGCAATGCAAAACAAACTCACTCATTGGATGACTCGTTACTGGTCCGGATACACATTCTCGGGCTGTTATTATAATACAATAAGGACAGCACGGCTAAACTTGTTTTATTTTGATTTCGACACAAATGAAACTGTGGCACTGACATGCCCATGGATTGTTGTTTCAGCATGTCTGAATGAAGAGTTGAACGACCAGCCACGTGTGACATGCAGGCGCAGATATAAGCCTGCTGGAGTTAGCGGCAGGTGGAGCAGAAATGTCTACTGTCATAGTTCGGAGGAAGCCTGAGCTGGAATGTGAAGCTAAATGAGGCTGAGTAGATCTAGCTTGATTCTCACTATACCCCTCAGGTCACAGTCTTTGACCAAATGTATTTTCATGTTTCATCTCCAGCAGACCAGCAGTGTCTGAATAAACCTCCCTTAGCATTTGCTCACCCGTGGCGCTTCGATATTTGCAACCCAACACACACTTTAATGTACAGTGCACTCGAACAAAGTTTTCAAACTGGATCCATTCTAAGCTCTTTGACAACAAATTCAAGTTAGTCCCTAACGAAAATAACGTTGTGTCACACCCTGACCATAGTTTGCTTTGTATGTTTCTATGTTTTGGTTGGTCAGGGTGTGATCTGGTTGGGCATTCTATGTTAATTGTCTAGTTTGTCTATTTCTATGTCTGGCCTGATATGGTTCTCAATCAGAGGCAGGTGTTAGTCATTGTCTCTGATTGGGAACCATATTTAGGTAGCCTGTTTGGTGTTGGGTTTTGTGGGTGATTGTTCCTGTCTTTGTGTTTGCACCAGATAGGGCTGTTTTGAGTTCTCACATTTCATTGTTTTGTAGTTTATTCATGTATAGTTTTTCCTTTATTAAACGAACATGAATCATCATCACGCCGCATTTTGGTCCGCCTCTCCTTCAACTAAAGAGAACCGTTACACGTTGTTGTAAGATGCAGCTGTAACCAGTGTATGTCCATTTGAGAATTCATTCAGTTTTCACCAATAAACACAAGTTCTCTTCCCACCATTTATTTCTGTTTATATGGGTGAAGACTAAGGCAAGCATTCTCATAATCAAGGCATTTTCCTTCCATTTTCCAGCTCCAGAATAAGTCATTGAGAAATGAATTAGCAGAATAAATACGTTTCAGCAATTATATTGCACTCTTTATCCAATTAACAGTATGTAAACAATTGTAGATCAGTCATTCTTGTTCAAAAGCTACTTTGAAGTATTTCCCCAGTCAATTCCAGTAATAATTGTTCCTATTTAGCTGTTCTGTTCATACTCCTTTCACTTATGGATAGAAACCTAATATAATGTTTACATACCCTACATTATTCATCTCATATGTATATACTGTACTCTATCATCTACTGCATCTTTATGTAATACATGTATCACTAGCCACTTTAACTATGCCACTTTGTTTACATACTCCTCTCATATGTATATACTGTACTCTATCATCTACTGCATCTTTATGTAATACATGTATCACTAGCCACTTTAACTATGCCACTTGGTTTACATACTCCTCTCATATGTATATACTGTACTCTATACCATCTACTGCATCTTTATGTAATACATGTATCACTAGCCACTTTAACTATGCCACTTGGTTTACATACTCCTCTCATATGTATATACTGTACTCGCTATCATCTACTGTATCTTGCCTATGCTGCTCTGTACCATCACTCATTCATATATCTTTATGTACATATTCTTTATCCCCTTACACTGTATAAGACAGTAGTTTTGGAATTGTTAGTTAGATTACTTGTTGGTTATTACTGCATTGTCGGAACTAGAAGCACAAGCATTTCGCTACACTCGCATTAACATCTGCTAACCATGTGTATGTGACAAATAAAATTTGATTTGAAATGAACTCCACTTGTTAAGCTTTTAAATCTGGAGCTAAATCACAATGGAAACTATTACTTGGAATGATCACCTTAAACTTAACTGTTGCAGAGATGGTACATTGGACACACTAATAATCAATGTAGGTTAAAAGAGGTGTCTTCTAGGCCTATAAGATCAGTACAATGCATTAGTTACATGTATTTACATAATCAACATCAATGAGAAACTGGCCAGGATTAGAATGCTATTTATTTCTTGTTGCTGTTCATTAAGAAATGCAAGGCTTTATTGCATACCTGTTAATTAAGCAACTAGAATGAATTCACTGGAGGGATTTGTTCCACTCTTTTTTTCCCCCTCTGTCTTTTGCGTGGAGGACTTGTGCTATTTGTGCAAGATTAGTTTAAGTGTCTCCTTTCCTCTGTCTCTCCTCCCTTAGATAGTGTCTGGAGACCTAACAAAAGGAGGGGAGGTCTGCTGTGGAGTTAATAAAGTCATACCCCAAAAAAACTGGGTGCGTTCCATTGGTTCCAAAAGCAGGGGAGGGCTTTATTTTGTCATAAACACAGAAGCTATGTTTATTTAAATTTAGAACGTTCTACTCTGACTGTGCAAAACATTAGGAACACCTGCTCTTTCCATGACATAGACTGACCAGGTGAATCCTGGTGAAAGCTCTGATCCCTTATCGATTTCACTTGTTAAATCCACTTCAATCAGTGTAGATGAAGGGGAGGAGACCAGTTAAAGAAGGATTTTCAAGCCTTGAGACAATTGAGACATGGATTGTGTATGTGTGACAATCAGAGGGTGAATGGACAAGACAAAATATTGGTAGTAGATGTCAGGCGCACCGGTTTGAGTGTGTCAAGAACTGCAACGCTACTGTTTTTTTCATGCTCAACAGTTTCCCTTGTGTATCAAGAATGGTCCACCACCCAAAGGACATCCAGCCAACTTGACACAACTGTGGGAAGCATTGGAGTCAACATGGGCCAGCATCCCTGTGCAACGCTTTCGACACCTAATAGAGTCCATGCCCTGACAAATTGAGGCTGTTCAAAGGGCAAGATGGGGTGCAACTCAATATTAGGAAGGTGTTCCTAATGTTTGTACTCTCAGTGTATAGAGTTCTATAGAGTGGATCTTTCTCATTTAAGAGTCCATGAATAAAGTTAGACCTATTCTCTTGTGACAATGTGCAAGTGAGATTTGGTTGAAATATACATTTTTTCTGTGTGTCCTTTCCCTTTGCTGGGTAGTGATCTATAATGCATATGGCTCTTCCTGAGAATGTGGATTATCTTACAGAGAAAGTGCCAAATGCAGCGTAAAAAAGCAGAGTGCTGACAGTGATGCTGCAGAACCTGCAGGGAGGCAGCACACAGAGACACTGCAGGAACTCTCTCTCTCTTACTCCTTCCCATCTTCTCTCTCTCTCTCTCTCTTACTCCTTCCCATCTCCTCTCTCTCTCTCTCTCTTACTCCTTCCCATCTTCTCTCTCTCTCTCTCTCTTACTCCTTCCCATCTCCTCTCTCTCTCTCTCTCTCTCTCTCGCTCTCTCTCTTACTCCTTCCCATCTCTCTCTCTCTCTCTCTCTCTCTCTCTCTTACTCCATCCCATCTCCTCTCTCTCTTTCTCTCTCTCTACATCTGTCTGTCTGTCTCTCTCTCTCTTACTCCTTCCCATCTCTCTCTCTCTCTCTCTCTCTCTCTCTCTCTTACTCCTTCCCATCTCTCTCTCTCTCTCTCTCTTACTCCATCCCATCTCCTCTCTCTCTTTCTCTCTCTCTTACATCTGTCAGTCTCTCTCTCTCTTACTCCTTTCCCATCTCCTCTCTCTCTTTCTCTCTCTACGTCTGTCTGTCTCTCTCTCTCTCTCTTACTCCTTCCCATCTCCTCTCTCCTCTCTCTCTTACTCCTTTCCCATCTCTCTCTCTCTCTCTCTCTACGTCTGTCTGTCTCTCTCCTTCGCTCTCTCTCTCTGTCTTGCTCTCCTACTCCTCACTGTGATGAAGATGCATGGCCCATCTCAGGACTGGGCTGCGCTGCCACAGCACAATAGATTGAGGCAGAATCGTTCAAAGCCTTAAGAATCCACTTCCCAAGACCCCTGATTCAGAGACAGACACAGATGGAGAAGATAGATAGAGGAGGAGAACGAGAGGGAAGAGGAGAGAGAGGGGAGAAGGAGAGAAACAGAGAGCGAGGGAAAGAGAGAGAGGAGACAGAGATTCATCATGTTGTGGGAACCTGACTGAGAGGTCCAGTGTGTCCAGCAGGTGGGGATGTTGAGTGTTGAATCTCAGCCAAGTTTCTCTCTGGCGCCCGGCCTCAGCCAGTAATGTAACAACAATGGCATAACCTGCCTGTCTGCATCCAGGGCTTTTAAATCTAAACATAACCTGACAGTCTGTAGATTGAATTTGAAGGGCTCATTTCCAACTAGAGGAGAGTATTTTTTACAAGGTTAACAGCAATAAAGGGGAGAGAAAAACCACTGCTGCTGTTTGCAGGGATCAATATTTCCCCCTCCACTCAAGTGGTGCGAGGATCTGCCTCCCAGAGTTAAACCCTTTACAGCAGCAACAGGGAGAAACACAAAAGCACGCATTTCAGTGCCTCAGTGCATTTCAGGCGTTTTGCTCATTTCATCCACTCCTTAAACAGCATGGATTTCATGTGTTTGACTGTTTGCAGTAGTTTTCGTCTGCGTTGTCACAGGGAGCCGAGGGAGGCCCTCTTAGAGCCACTTTACAGAGGGCAGCTACTGAGCTACCTCGGGTAATAAATAAGACATGTCCCCTGGTAATTATGTGCATGCCTAATTTTGCATAACTTCCATTTTCCCTTAGCATCTGGGGCCTCGCGAGGCTGTAGGGGTGTCCACGGGGGTGCCAGGGGAGTTCAGACGCCTGTACGGGTCGTTAGTAGGGGACTGGGAGGGGCCGGCACACCCCTTACACACCCTGATGAGGGTCGATTGAGACCAAAACATTGGTTAAAATAATTTACATTTTATTGAAGAAGCATCAATATGTTTGTGTGCTGGAGTTATTTTTATTGAGTACACTTGTTCTCTTTGTTCACCCAAATGACACATTGGTTTCCTTACCCTGTAAGCAGTCTATGGACAAGGTATGACAGCACAAAAAAATTATAATATCGGTCCCATGACTTGAGTGGGATCTGTACCACAAATGCTAAAACGTTGCACGTGGAAACAGTGGCAGGGAAACATGGATTGCTGTCAAAACTTGCAGGGTAAGGAAACCAAAATGTAATTTTCTTTTCATTCTTTGCAGGTACTTAACGTATAATGGTTGTGCAATTCCAGTTTCCTAATTTGGATGCCCTCCCAATCCCTCCTCTGTCCCCCCTCTCCAATAAGGTCTGGCCCAATCCCTCCTCTGTCCCCCCTCTCCAATAAGGTCTGGCCCAATCCCTCCTCTGTCCCCCTCTCCAATAAGGTCTGGCCCAATCCCTCCACTGTCCCCCTCTCAAATGAGGTCTGGTCCAATCCCTCCTCTGTCCCCTCTCTCCAATGAGGTCTGGTCCAATCCCTCCTCTGTCCCCCTCTCCAATGAGGTCTGGTCCAATCCCTCCTCTGTCCCCCTCTCCAATGAGGTCTGGTCCAATCCCTCCTCTGTCCCCCTCTCCAATGAGGTCTGGTCCAATCCCTCCTCTGTCCCCCTCTCCAATAAGGTCTGGTCCAATCCCTCCTCTGTCCCCCTCTCTAATAAGGTCTGGTCCAATCCCTCCTCTGTCCCCCTCTCCAATGAGGTCTGGTCCAATCCCTCCTCTGTCCCCCTGTCCAATAAGGTCTGATCCAATCCCTCCTCTGTCCCCCTCTCCATTAAGGTTTGGTCCAATCCCTCCTCTGTTCCCCCTCTCCAATAAGGTATGGTCCAATCCCTCCTCTGTTCCCCCTCTCCAATGAGGTCTGGTCCAATCCCTCCTCTGTCCCCCTGTCCAATAAGGTCTGGTCCAATCCCTCCTCTGTTCCCCCTCTCCAATAAGGTCTGGTCCAATCCCTCGTCTGTTCCCCCTCTCCAATAAGGTCTGGTCCAATCCCTCCTCTGTCCCCCTCTCCAATGAGGTCTGGTCCAATCAACCCTCTGTCCCCCTGTCCAATAAGGTCTGGTCCAATCCCTCCTCTGTCCCCCTCTCCATTAAGGTCTGGTCCAATCCCTCCTCTGTTCCCCCTCTCCAATAAGGTCTGGTCCAATCCCTCCTCTGTTCCCCCTCTCCAATAAGGTCTGGTCCAATCCCTCCTCTGTCCCCCCTCTCCAATGAGGTCTGGTCCAATCAACCCTCTGTCCCCCCTGTCCAATAAGGTCTGGTCCAATCCCTCCTCTGTTCCCCCTCTCCAATGAGGTCTGGTCCAATCCCTCCTCTGTTCTCCCTCTCCAATGAGGTCTGTCCCAACTCCCCTGCCCTCTGCAAACCCCATACTGTGGCGACAGGTAGCCTAGTGGTCAGAGCGTTGGGCCAGTAACCAAAAGGTTGCTGGATTGAATCCCTGAGCTCACAAGGTAAAATACTGTCATTCTGCGCCTGAAAAAGACAGTTAACCCACTGTTCCCTGGTAGGCTGTCACTGTAAATAAGAATTTGTTTTTAACTGACTTGCCTAGTTAAATAAAGGTTCAATTGAAAACAAAATCTAAATACTGCCTGTTCTGAGGGAGCACGTCAAAGGAGAATGCAATGGCTCCCAAATGCCCATAACGGCTCCCAAATGCCCATAACGGCTCCCAAATGCCCATAACGGCTCCCAAATGCCCATAACGGCTCCCAAATGCCCATAACGATAACGGCTCCCAAATGCCCATACTCAGCCAGAAGCCGTGGTCTTCTTCAGTGCAGACTTCTCCACCTGTAATGTACTGTGATGTACATGTGGCATCATGTAAAATTACTCTAGTTTCACATTGCTATACTGTCTTTGTTATCTATGCCTGCTTGTGTAGAATACAGTATGTGTGAATCACCCACTTATCCAAGGCTTATTTTGTCTCCAGGAATAGAACTATGTGTTGGTCAATCTGCTGTGGATGTCTCCAGGAATAGAACTATGTGTTGGTCAATCTGCTGTGGATGTCTCCAGGAATAGAACTATGTGTTGGTCAATCTGCTGTGGATGTCTCCAGGAATAGAACTATGTGTTGGTCAATCTGCTGTGGATGTCTCCAGGAATAGAACTATGTGTTGGTCAATCTGCTGTGGATGTCTCCAGGAATAGAACTATGTGTTAGTCAATCTGTTGTGGATGTCTCCAGGAATAGAACTATGTGTTAGTCAATCTGCTGTGGATGTCTCCAGGAATAGAACTATGTGTTGGTCAATCTGCTGTGGATGTCTCCAGGAATAGAACTATGTGTTGGTCAATCTGCTGTGGATGTCTCCAGGAATAGAACTATGTGTTGGTCAATCTGCTGTGGATGTCTCCAGGAATAGAACTATGTGTTAGTCAATCTGCTGTGGACGTCTCCAGGAATAGAACTATGTGTTGGTCAATCTGCTGTGGATGTCTCCAGGAATAGAACTATGTGTTAGTCAATCTGCTGTGGATGTCTCCAGGAATAGAACTATGTGTTAGTCAATCTGCTGTGGATGTCTCCAGGAATAGAACTATGTGTTGGTCAATCTGCTGTGGATGTCTCCAGGAATAGAACTATGTGTTGGTCAATCTGCTGTGGATGTCTCCAGGAATAGAACTATGTGTTGGTCAATCTGCTGTGGATGTCTCCAGGAATAGAACTATGTGTTGGTCAATCTGCTGTGGATGTCTCCAGGAATAGAACTATGTGTTGGTCAATCTGCTGTGGATGTCTCCAGGAATAGAACTATGTGTTGGTCAATCTGCTGTGGATGTCTCCAGGAATAGAACTATGTGTTAGTCAATCTGCTGTGGACGTCTCCAGGAATAGAACTATGTGTTAGTCAATCTGCTGTGGATGTCTCCAGGATTAGAACTATGTGTTGGTCAATCTGCTGTGGATGTCTCCAGGAATAGAACTATGTGTTGGTCAATCTGCTGTGGATGTCTCATCTCTCTGGATGTGAGAGAAGGACATGTAGTATTAGTACATACTAGGGCATGTCGTAGGCTCCGCCCTAATTGATGAGCTCTCCGTCACCTCCGACCGCATGGTAAATGGCTCAAGACAATGCCCAAGGGCCAGTACACCCCCTCTATCTCTGTTCCAGAGGACTGTTGAATGTGTGATATAATGATCTTACAGCAGCCATGTCTGGTATCTGTCTGAAACGTGTCCCCTAAGGAGGACTCTGAAGACCTCTATGTGATCTCTTGTAGTTGTTCAGAATCAACACTGACGACACCGTATGCAACTGTCCTACTCAGCCCACCCATAGATGTGACCCCCTTCCTAGATGATGTTGGCTGGATTGATCTGATTGGACGTCTTCGTTTTACTACCTTTGGTTTGTTATGTGGATTGGTCAACAATTTTGACTATGAATAAGTCAGTTCTGGTATAAATGGAATGAATGTCTGTCCTCTCTCTTGTATCCTATAGCCTCTAGCCCCGTAGGCATCTCTTTGTTTTGCCTCTAGTCCTGTATCCTACCAATGGAAACTGGCTGTATTATATACTCTAGTCCTGTATCCTACCAATGGAAACTGGCTGTATTATATACTCTAGCCTCGTAGGTATCTCTTTGTTCTGCCTTTAGTCCTGTATCCTACCAATGGAAACTGGCTGTATTATATACTCTAGTCCTGTATCCTACCAATGGAAACTGGCTGTATTATATACTCTAGCCTCGTAGGCATCTCTTTGTTCTGCCTCTAGTCCTGTATCCTACCAATGGAAACTGGCTGTATTATATACTCTAGTCCTGTATCATACCAATGGAAACTGGCTGTATTATATACTCTAGCCCCGTAGGCATCTCTTTGTTCTGCCTCTAGTCCTGTACCCTACCAATGGAAACTGTCGGTATTATATACTCTAGTCCTGTATCCTACCAATGGAAACTGGCTGTATTATATACTCTAGCCTCGTAGGCATCTCTTTGTTCTGCCTCTAGTCATGTATCCTACCAATGGAAACTGTCTGTATTATATACTCTAGTCCTGTATCCTACCAATGGAAACTGGCTGTATTATATACTCTAGCCCCGTAGGCATCTCTTTGTTCTGCCTCTAGTCCTGTATCCTACCAATGGAAACTGGCTGTATTATATACTCTAGTCCTGTATCCTACCAATGGAAACTGGCTGTATTATATACTCTAGCCTCGTAGGCATCTCTTTGTTCTGCCTCTAGTCCTGTATCCTACCAATGGAAACTGGCTGTATTATATACTCTAGTCCTCTATCCTACCAATGGAAACTGGCTGTATTATATACTCTAGCCTCGTAGGCATCTCTTTGTTCTGCCTCTAGTCCTGTATCCTACCAATGGAAACTGGCTGTATTATATACTCTAGCCCCGTAGGCATCTCTTTGTTCTGCCTCTAGTCCTGTATCCTACCAATGGAAACTGTCGGTATTATATACTCTAGCCCTGTAGGCATCTCTTTGTTCTGCCTCTAGTCCTGTATCCTACCAATGGAAACTGGCTGTATTATATACTCTAGCCTCGTAGGCATCTCTTTGTTCTGCCTCTAGTCCTGTATCCTACCAATGGAAACTGGCTGTATTATATACTCTAGCCCCGTAGGCATCTCTTTGTTCTGCCTCTAGTCCTGTATCCTACCAATGGAAACTGGCTGTATTATATACTCTAGTCCTGTATCCTACCAATGGAAACTGGCTGTATTATATACTCTAGGCTCGTAGGCATCTCTTTGTTCTGCATCTAGTCTTGTATCCTACCAATGGAAACTGGCTGTATGATATACTCTAGCCTCGTAGGCATCTCTTTGTTCTGCCTCTAGTCCTGTATCCTACCAATGGAAACTGGCTGTATTATATACTCTAGTCCTGTATCCTACCAATGGAAACTGGCTGTATGATATACTCTAGCCCGTAGGCATCTCTTTGTTCTGCCTCTAGTCCTGTATCCTACCAATGGAAACTGGCTGTATTATATACTCTAGTCCTGTATCCTACCAATGGAAACTGGCTGTATTATATACTCTAGCCTCGTAGGCATCTCTTTGTTCTGCCTCTAGTCCTGTATCCTACCAATGGAAACTGGCTGTATTATATACTCTAGTCCCGTAGGCATCTCTTTGTTCTGCCTCTAGTCCTGTATCCTACCAATGGAAACTGGCTGTATTATATACTCTAGCCCCATAGGCATCTCTTTGTTCTTTCTCTAGTCCTGTATCCTACCAATGGAAACTGGCTGTATTATATACTCTAGTCCTGTATCCTACCAATGGAAACTGGCAGTATTATATACTCTAGCCTCGTAGGCATCTCTTTGTTCTGCCTCTAGTCCTGTATCCTACCAATGGAAACTGGCTGTATTATATACTCTAGCCCCGTAGGCATCTCTTTGTTCTGCCTCTAGTCCTGTATCCTACCAATGGAAACTGGCTGTATTATATACTCTAGCCCTGTAGGCATCTCTTTGTTCTGCCTCTAGTCCTGTATCCTACCAATGGAAACTGGCTGTATTATATACTCTAGCCTTGTAGGCATCTCTTTGTTCTGCCTCTAGTCCTGTATCCTACCAATGGAAACTGGCTGTATTATATACTCTAGCCACGTAGGCATCTCTTTGTTCTGCCTCTAGTCCTGTATCCTACCAATGGAAACTGGCTGTATTATATACTCTAGCCCCGTAGGCATCTCTTTGTTCTGCCTCTAGTCCTGTATCCTACCAATGGAAACTGGCTGTATTATATACTCTAGTCCCGTATCCTACCAATGGAAACTGGCTGTATTATATACTCTAGCCACGTAGGCATCTCTTTGTTCTGCCTCTAGTCCTGTATCCTACCAATGGAAACTGGCTGTATTATATACTCTAGCCTCGTAGGCATCTCTTTGTTCTGCCTCTGGTCCTGTATCCTACCAATGGAAACTGGCTGTATTATATACTCTAGTCCTGTATCCTACCAATGGAATCTGGCTGTATTATATACTCTAGCCTCGTAGGCATCTCTTTGTTCTGCCTCTAGTCCTGTATCCTACCAATGGAAACTGGCTGTATTATATACTCTAGCCCCGTAGGCATCTCTTTGTTCTGCCTCTAGTCCTGTATCCTACCAATGGAAACTGGCTGTATTATATACTCTAGCCCCGTAGGCATCTCTTTGTTCTGCCTCTAGTCCTGTATCCTACCAATGGAAACTGGCTGTTATATATACTCTAGCCCCGTAGGCATCTCTTTGTTCTGCCTTTAGTCCTGTATCCTACCAATGGAAACTGGCTGTATTATATACTCTAGGCTCGTAGGCATCTCTTTGTTCTGCATCTAGTCTTGTATCCTACCAATGGAAACTGGCTGTATGATATACTCTAGCCTCGTAGGCATCTCTTTGTTCTGCCTCTAGTCCTGTATCCTACCAATGGAAACTGGCTGTATTATATACTCTAGTCCTGTATCCTACCAATGGAAACTGGCTGTATGATATACTCTAGCCCCGTAGGCATCTCTTTGTTCTGCCTCTAGTCCTGTATCCTACCAATGGAAACTGGCTGTATTATATACTCTAGTCCTGTATCCTACCAATGGAAACTGGCTGTATTATATACTCTAGCCTCGTAGGCATCTCTTTGTTCTGCCTCTAGTCCTGTATCCTACCAATGGAAACTGGCTGTATTATATACTCTAGTCCCGTAGGCATCTCTTTGTTCTGCCTCTAGTCCTGTATCCTACCAATGGAAACTGGCTGTATTATATACTCTAGCCCCATAGGCATCTCTTTGTTCTTTCTCTAGTCCTGTATCCTACCAATGGAAACTGGCTGTATTATATACTCTAGTCCTGTATCCTACCAATGGAAACTGGCAGTATTATATACTCTAGCCTCGTAGGCATCTCTTTGTTCTGCCTCTAGTCCTGTATCCTACCAATGGAAACTGGCTGTATTATATACTCTAGCCCCGTAGGCATCTCTTTGTTCTGCCTCTAGTCCTGTATCCTACCAATGGAAACTGGCTGTATTATATACTCTAGCCCTGTAGGCATCTCTTTGTTCTGCCTCTAGTCCTGTATCCTACCAATGGAAACTGGCTGTATTATATACTCTAGCCTTGTAGGCATCTCTTTGTTCTGCCTCTAGTCCTGTATCCTACCAATGGAAACTGGCTGTATTATATACTCTAGCCACGTAGGCATCTCTTTGTTCTGCCTCTAGTCCTGTATCCTACCAATGGAAACTGGCTGTATTATATACTCTAGCCCCGTAGGCATCTCTTTGTTCTGCCTCTAGTCCTGTATCCTACCAATGGAAACTGGCTGTATTATATACTCTAGTCCCGTATCCTACCAATGGAAACTGGCTGTATTATATACTCTAGCCACGTAGGCATCTCTTTGTTCTGCCTCTAGTCCTGTATCCTACCAATGGAAACTGGCTGTATTATATACTCTAGCCTCGTAGGCATCTCTTTGTTCTGCCTCTGGTCCTGTATCCTACCAATGGAAACTGGCTGTATTATATACTCTAGTCCTGTATCCTACCAATGGAATCTGGCTGTATTATATACTCTAGCCTCGTAGGCATCTCTTTGTTCTGCCTCTAGTCCTGTATCCTACCAATGGAAACTGGCTGTATTATATACTCTAGCCCCGTAGGCATCTCTTTGTTCTGCCTCTAGTCCTGTATCCTACCAATGGAAACTGGCTGTATTATATACTCTAGCCCCGTAGGCATCTCTTTGTTCTGCCTCTAGTCCTGTATCCTACCAATGGAAACTGGCTGTATTATATACTCTAGCCCCGTAGGCATCTCTTTGTTCTGCCTTTAGTCCTGTATCCTACCAATGGAAACTGGCTGTATTATATACTCTAGCCTCGTAGGCATCTCTTTGTTCTGCCTTTAGTCCTGTATCCTACCAATGGAAACTGGCTGTATTATATACTCTAGCCCCGTAGGCATCTCTTTGTTCTGCCTCTAGTCCTGTATCCTACCAATGGAAACTGGCTGTATTATATACTCTAGCCCCGTAGGCATCTCTTTGTTCTGCCTTTAGTCCTGTATCCTACCAATGGAAACTGGCTGTATTATATACTCTAGCCCCGTAGGCATCTCTTTGTTCTGCCTCTAGTCCTGTATCCTACCAATGGAAACTGGCTGTATTATATACTCTAGCCCTGTAGGCATCTCTTTCTTCTGCCTCTAGTCCTGTATCCTACCAATGGAAACTGGCTGTATTATATACTCTAGCCTTGTAGGCATCTCTTTGTTCTGCCTCTAGTCCTGTATCCTACCAATGGAAACTGGCTGTATTATATACTCTAGCCACGTAGGCATCTCTTTGTTCTGCCTCTAGTCCTGTATCCTACCAATGGAAACTGGCTGTATTATATACTCTAGTCCTGTATCCTACCAATGGAAACTGGCTGTATTATATACTCTAGGCTCGTAGGCATCTCTTTGTTCTGCATCTAGTCTTGTATCCTACCAATGGAAACTGGCTGTATGATATACTCTAGCCTCGTAGGCATCTCTTTGTTCTGCCTCTAGTCCTGTATCCTACCAATGGAAACTGGCTGTATTATATACTCTAGTCCTGTATCCTACCAATGGAAACTGGCTGTATGATATACTCTAGCCCCGTAGGCATCTCTTTGTTCTGCCTCTAGTCCTGTATCCTACCAATGGAAACTGGCTGTATTATATACTCTAGTCCTGTATCCTACCAATGGAAACTGGCTGTATTATATACTCTAGCCTCGTAGGCATCTCTTTGTTCTGCCTCTAGTCCTGTATCCTACCAATGGAAACTGGCTGTATTATATACTCTAGTCCCGTAGGCATCTCTTTGTTCTGCCTCTAGTCCTGTATCCTACCAATGGAAACTGGCTGTATTATATACTCTAGCCCCATAGGCATCTCTTTGTTCTTTCTCTAGTCCTGTATCCTACCAATGGAAACTGGCTGTATTATATACTCTAGTCCTGTATCCTACCAATGGAAACTGGCAGTATTATATACTCTAGCCTCGTAGGCATCTCTTTGTTCTGCCTCTAGTCCTGTATCCTACCAATGGAAACTGGCTGTATTATATACTCTAGCCCCGTAGGCATCTCTTTGTTCTGCCTCTAGTCCTGTATCCTACCAATGGAAACTGGCTGTATTATATACTCTAGCCCTGTAGGCATCTCTTTGTTCTGCCTCTAGTCCTGTATCCTACCAATGGAAACTGGCTGTATTATATACTCTAGCCTTGTAGGCATCTCTTTGTTCTGCCTCTAGTCCTGTATCCTACCAATGGAAACTGGCTGTATTATATACTCTAGCCACGTAGGCATCTCTTTGTTCTGCCTCTAGTCCTGTATCCTACCAATGGAAACTGGCTGTATTATATACTCTAGCCCCGTAGGCATCTCTTTGTTCTGCCTCTAGTCCTGTATCCTACCAATGGAAACTGGCTGTATTATATACTCTAGTCCCGTATCCTACCAATGGAAACTGGCTGTATTATATACTCTAGCCACGTAGGCATCTCTTTGTTCTGCCTCTAGTCCTGTATCCTACCAATGGAAACTGGCTGTATTATATACTCTAGCCCGTAGGCATCTCTTTGTTCTGCCTCTAGTCCTGTATCCTACCAATGGAAACTGGCTGTATTATATACTCTAGTCCTGTATCCTACCAATGGAAACTGGCTGTATTATATACTCTAGTCCTGTATCCTACCAATGGAAACTGGCTGTATTATATACTCTAGTCCTGTATCCTACCAATGGAAACTGGCTGTATTATATACTCTAGCCCCGTAGGCATCTCTTTGTTCTGCCTCTAGTCCTGTATCCTACCAATGGAAACTGGCTGTATTATATACTCTAGTCCTGTATCCTACCAATGGAAACTGGCTGTATTATATACTCTAGCCTCGTAGGCATCTCTTTGTTCTGCCTCTAGTCCTGTATCCTACCAATGGAAACTGGCTGTATTATATACTCTAGTCCCGTAGGCATCTCTTTGTTCTGCCTCTAGTCCTGTATCCTACCAATGGAAACTGGCTGTATTATATACTCTAGCCCCATAGGCATCTCTTTGTTCTGCCTCTAGTCCTGTATCCTACCAATGGAAACTGGCTGTATTATATACTCTAGTCCTGTATCCTACCAATGGAAACTGGTATTATATACTCTAGCCTCGTAGGCATCTCTTTGTTCTGCCTCTAGTCCTGTATCCTACCAATGGAAACTGGCTGTATTATATACTCTAGCCCCGTAGGCATCTCTTTGTTCTGCCTCTAGTCCTGTATCCTACCAATGGAAACTGGCTGTATTATATACTCTAGCCCTGTAGGCATCTCTTTGTTCTGCCTCTAGTCCTGTATCCTACCAATGGAAACTGGCTGTATTATATACTCTAGCCTTGTAGGCATCTCTTTGTTCTGCCTCTAGTCCTGTATCCTACCAATGGAAACTGGCTGTATTATATACTCTAGCCACGTAGGCATCTCTTTGTTCTGCCTCTAGTCCTGTATCCTACCAATGGAAACTGGCTGTATTATATACTCTAGCCCCGTAGGCATCTCTTTGTTCTGCCTCTAGTCCTGTATCCTACCAATGGAAACTGGCTGTATTATATACTCTAGTCCCGTATCCTACCAATGGAAACTGGCTGTATTATATACTCTAGCCACGTAGGCATCTCTTTGTTCTGCCTCTAGTCCTGTATCCTACCAATGGAAACTGGCTGTATTATATACTCTAGCCTCGTAGGCATCTCTTTGTTCTGCCTCTGGTCCTGTATCCTACCAATGGAAACTGGCTGTATTATATACTCTAGTCCTGTATCCTACCAATGGAATCTGGCTGTATTATATACTCTAGCCTCGTAGGCATCTCTTTGTTCTGCCTCTAGTCCTGTATCCTACCAATGGAAACTGGCTGTATTATATACTCTAGCCCCGTAGGCATCTCTTTGTTCTGCCTCTAGTCCTGTATCCTACCAATGGAAACTGGCTGTATTATATACTCTAGCCCCGTAGGCATCTCTTTGTTCTGCCTCTAGTCCTGTATCCTACCAATGGAAACTGGCTGTATTATATACTCTAGCCCCGTAGGCATCTCTTTGTTCTGCCTTTAGTCCTGTATCCTACCAATGGAAACTGGCTGTATTATATACTCTAGCCTCGTAGGCATCTCTTTGTTCTGCCTTTAGTCCTGTATCCTACCAATGGAAACTGGCTGTATTATATACTCTAGCCCCGTAGGCATCTCTTTGTTCTGCCTCTAGTCCTGTATCCTACCAATGGAAACTGGCTGTATTATATACTCTAGCCCCGTAGGCATCTCTTTGTTCTGCCTAGTCCTGTATCCTACCAATGGAAACTGGCTGTATTATATACTCTAGCCCCGTAGGCATCTCTTTGTTCTGCCTCTAGTCCTGTATCCTACCAATGGAAACTGGCTGTATTATATACTCTAGCCCTGTAGGCATCTCTTTGTTCTGCCTCTAGTCCTGTATCCTACCAATGGAAACTGGCTGTATTATATACTCTAGCCTTGTAGGCATCTCTTTGTTCTGCCTCTAGTCCTGTATCCTACCAATGGAAACTGGCTGTATTATATACTCTAGCCACGTAGGCATCTCTTTGTTCTGCCTCTAGTCCTGTATCCTACCAATGGAAACTGGCTGTATTATATACTCTAGTCCTGTATCCTACCAATGGAAACTGGCTGTATTATATACTCTAGGCTCGTAGGCATCTCTTTGTTCTGCATCTAGTCTTGTATCCTACCAATGGAAACTGGCTGTATGATATACTCTAGCCTCGTAGGCATCTCTTTGTTCTGCCTCTAGTCCTGTATCCTACCAATGGAAACTGGCTGTATTATATACTCTAGTCCTGTATCCTACCAATGGAAACTGGCTGTATATATACTCTAGCCCCGTAGGCATCTCTTTGTTCTGCCTCTAGTCCTGTATCCTACCAATGGAAACTGGCTGTATTATATACTCTAGTCCTGTATCCTACCAATGGAAACTGGCTGTATTATATACTCTAGCCTCGTAGGCATCTCTTTGTTCTGCCTCTAGTCCTGTATCCTACCAATGGAAACTGGCTGTATTATATACTCTAGTCCCGTAGGCATCTCTTTGTTCTGCCTCTAGTCCTGTATCCTACCAATGGAAACTGGCTGTATTATATACTCTAGCCCCATAGGCATCTCTTTGTTCTTTCTCTAGTCCTGTATCCTACCAATGGAAACTGGCTGTATTATATACTCTAGTCCTGTATCCTACCAATGGAAACTGGCAGTATTATATACTCTAGCCTCGTAGGCATCTCTTTGTTCTGCCTCTAGTCCTGTATCCTACCAATGGAAACTGGCTGTATTATATACTCTAGCCCCGTAGGCATCTCTTTGTTCTGCCTCTAGTCCTGTATCCTACCAATGGAAACTGGCTGTATTATATACTCTAGCCCTGTAGGCATCTCTTTGTTCTGCCTCTAGTCCTGTATCCTACCAATGGAAACTGGCTGTATTATATACTCTAGCCTTGTAGGCATCTCTTTGTTCTGCCTCTAGTCCTGTATCCTACCAATGGAAACTGGCTGTATTATATACTCTAGCCACGTAGGCATCTCTTTGTTCTGCCTCTAGTCCTGTATCCTACCAATGGAAACTGGCTGTATTATATACTCTAGCCCCGTAGGCATCTCTTTGTTCTGCCTCTAGTCCTGTATCCTACCAATGGAAACTGGCTGTATTATATACTCTAGTCCGTATCCTACCAATGGAAACTGGCTGTATTATATACTCTAGCCACGTAGGCATCTCTTTGTTCTGCCTCTAGTCCTGTATCCTACCAATGGAAACTGGCTGTATTATATACTCTAGCCTCGTAGGCATCTCTTTGTTCTGCCTCTGGTCCTGTATCCTACCAATGGAAACTGGCTGTATTATATACTCTAGTCCTGTATCCTACCAATGGAATCTGGCTGTATTATATACTCTAGCCTCGTAGGCATCTCTTTGTTCTGCCTCTAGTCCTGTATCCTACCAATGGAAACTGGCTGTATTATATACTCTAGCCCCGTAGGCATCTCTTTGTTCTGCCTCTAGTCCTGTATCCTACCAATGGAAACTGGCTGTATTATATACTCTAGCCCCGTAGGCATCTCTTTGTTCTGCCTCTAGTCCTGTATCCTACCAATGGAAACTGGCTGTATTATATACTCTAGCCCCGTAGGCATCTCTTTGTTCTGCCTTTAGTCCTGTATCCTACCAATGGAAACTGGCTGTATTATATACTCTAGCCTCGTAGGCATCTCTTTGTTCTGCCTTTAGTCCTGTATCCTACCAATGGAAACTGGCTGTATTATATACTCTAGCCCGTAGGCATCTCTTTGTTCTGCCTCTAGTCCTGTATCCTACCAATGGAAACTGGCTGTATTATATACTCTAGCCCCGTAGGCATCTCTTTGTTCTGCCTTTAGTCCTGTATCCTACCAATGGAAACTGGCTGTATTATATACTCTAGCCCCGTAGGTATCTCTTTGTTCTGCCTCTAGTCCTGTATCCTACCAATGGAAACTGGCTGTATTATATACTCTAGCCCTGTAGGCATCTCTTTGTTCTGCCTCTAGTCCTGTATCCTACCAATGGAAACTGGCTGTATTATATACTCTAGTCCTGTATCCTACCAATGGAAACTGGCTGTATTATATACTCTAGCCTCGTAGGCATCTCTTTGTTCTGCCTCTAGTCCTGTATCCTACCAATGGAAACTGGCTGTATTATATACTCTAGCCTCGTAGGCATCTCTTTGTTCTGCCTCCGGTCCTGTATCCTACCAATGGAAACTGGCTGTATTATATAC
Source organism: Oncorhynchus tshawytscha (assembly GCF_018296145.1). Classification (NCBI taxonomy): domain Eukaryota; kingdom Metazoa; phylum Chordata; class Actinopteri; order Salmoniformes; family Salmonidae; genus Oncorhynchus; species Oncorhynchus tshawytscha. The sequence continues at coordinate 424,684 of NW_024609796.1, forward strand.
TCTAGTCCTGTAGGCATCTCTTTGTTCTGCCTCTAGTCCTGTATCCTACCAATGGAAACTGGCTGTATTATATACTCTAGCCTCGTAGGCATCTCTTTGTTCTGCCTCTAGTCCTGTATCCTACCAATGGAAACTGGCTGTATTATATACTCTAGCCTCGTAGGCATCTCTTTGTTCTGCCTCTAGTCCTGTATCCTACCAATGGAAACTTGCTGTATTATATACTCTAGCCTCGTAGGCATCTCTTTGTTCTGCCTTTAGTCCTGTATCCTACCAATGGAAACTGGCTGTATTATATACTCTAGCCTCGTAGGCATCTCTTTGTTCTGCCTCTAGTCCTGTATCCTACCAATGGAAACTGGCTGTATTATATACTCTAGTCCTGTATCCTACCAATGGAAACTGGCTGTATTATATACTCTAGTCCTGTATCCTACCAATGGAAACTGGCTGTATTATATACTCTAGTCCTGTATCCTACCAATGGAAACTGGCTGTATTATATACTCTAGCCCCGTAGGCATCTCTTTGTTCTGCCTCTAGTCCTGTATCCTACCAATGGAAATGGTATTATATACTCTAGTCCTGTATCCTACCAATGGAAACTGGCTGTATTATATACTCTAGCCTCGTAGGCATCTCTTTGTTCTGCCTCTAGTCCTGTATCCTACCAATGGAAACTGGCTGTATTATATACTCTAGTCCTGTATCCTACCAATGGAAACTGGCTGTATTATATACTCTAGCCCCGTAGGCATCTCTTTGTTCTGCCTCTAGTCCTGTATCCTACCAATGGAAACTGGCTGTATTATATACTCTAGTCCTGTATCCTACCAATGGAAACTGGCTGTATTATATACTCTAGCCTCGTAGGCATCTCTTTGTTCTGCCTCTAGTCCTGTATCCTACCAATGGAAACTGGCTGTATTATATAATCTAGCCCCATAGGCATCTCTTTGTTCTGCCTCAAGTCCTGTATCCTACCAATGGAAACTGTCGGTATTATATACTCTAGTCCTGTATCCTACCAATGGAAACTGGCTGTATTATATACTCTAGCCTCGTAGGCATCTCTTTGTTCTGCCTCTAGTCCTGTATCCTACCAATGGAAACTGGCTGTATTATATACTCTAGCCTCGTAGGCATCTCTTTGTTCTGCCTCTAGTCCTGTATCCTACCAATGGAAACTGGCTGTATTATATACTCTAGTCCTCTATCCTACCAATGGAAACTGGCTGTATTATATACTCTAGCCTTGTAGGCATCTCTTTGTTCTGCCTCTAGTCCTGTATCCTACCAATGGAAACTGGCTGTATTATATACTCTAGCCTCGTAGGCATCTCTTTGTTCTGCCTCTAGTCCTGTATCCTACCAATGGAAACTGTCTGTATTATATACTCTAGTCCTGTATCCTACCAATGGAAACTGGCTGTATTATATACTCTAGCCTCGTAGGCATCTCTTTGTTCTGCCTCTAGTCCTGTATCCTACCAATGGAAACTGTCTGTATTATATACTCTAGTCCTGTATCCTACCAATGGAAACTGGCTGTATTATATACTCTAGCCTCGTAGGCATCTCTTTGTTCTGCCTCTAGTCCTGTATCCTACCAATGGAAACTGGCTGTATTATATACTCTAGTCCTGTATCCTACCAATGGAAACTGGCTGTATTATATACTCTAGCCTCGTAGGCATCTCTTTGTTCTGCCTCTAGTCCTGTATCCTACCAATGGAAACTGGCTGTATTATATACTCTAGCCTCGTAGGCATCTCTTTGTTCTGCCTCTAGTCCTGTATCCTACCAATGGAAACTGGCTGTATTATATACTCTAGCCTCGTAGGCATCTCTTTGTTCTGCCTCTAGTCCTGTATCCTACCAATGGAAACTGGCTGTATTATATACTCTAGCCTCGTAGGCATCTCTTTGTTCTGCCTCTAGTCCTGTATCCTACCAATGGAAACTGGCTGTATTATATACTCTAGCCCCGTAGGCATCTCTTTGTTCTGCCTCTAGTCCTGTATCCTACCAATGGAAACTGGCTGTATTATATACTCTAGTCCTGTATCCTACCAATGGAAACTGGCTGTATTATATACTCTAGCCTCGTAGGCATCTCTTTGTTCTGCCTCTAGTCCTGTATCCTACCAATGGAAACTGGCTGTATTATATACTCTAGCCTCGTAGGCATCTCTTTGTTCTGCCTCTAGTCCTGTATCCTACCAATGGAAACTGTCTGTATTATATACTCTAGTCCTGTATCCTACCAATGGAAACTGGCTGTATTATATACTCTAGCCCCGTAGGCATCTCTTTGTTCTGCCTCTAGTCCTGTATCCTACCAATGGAAACTGGCTGTATTATATACTCTAGTCCTGTATCCTACCAATGGAAACTGGCTGTATTATATACTCTAGTCCTGTATCCTACCAATGGAAACTGGCTGTATTATATACTCTAGTCCTGTATCCTACCAATGGAAACTGGCTGTATTATATACTCTAGCCTCGTAGGCATCTCTTTGTTCTGCCTCTAGTCCTGTATCCTACCAATGGAAACTGGCTGTATTATATACTCTAGCCTCGTAGGCATCTCTTTGTTCTGCCTCTAGTCCTGTATCCTACCAATGGAAACTGGCTGTATTATATACTCTAGCCTCGTAGGCATCTCTTTGTTCTGCCTCTAGTCCTGTATCCTACCAATGGAAACTGGCTGTATTATATACTCTAGTCCTGTATCCTACCAATGGAAACTGGCTGTATTATATACTCTAGTCCTGTATCCTACCAATGGAAACTGGCTGTATTATATACTCTAGCCTCGTAGGCATCTCTTTGTTCTGCCTCTAGTCCTGTATCCTACCAATGGAAACTGGCTGTATTATATACTCTAGTCCCGTAGGCATCTCTTTGTTCTGCCTCTAGTCCTGTATCCTACCAATGGAAACTGGCTGTATTATATACTCTAGCCTCATAGGCATCTCTTTGTTCTGCCTCTAGTCCTGTATCCTACCAATGGAAACTGGCTGTATTATATACTCTAGTCCTGTATCCTACCAATGGAAACTGGCAGTATTATATACTCTAGCCTCGTAGGCATCTCTTTGTTCTGCCTCTAGTCCTGTATCCTACCAATGGAAACTGGCTGTATTATATACTCTAGCCCCGTATCCTACCATCTCTTTGTTCTGCCTCTAGTCTAGTCCTGTATCCTACCAATGGAAACTGGCTGTATTATATACTCTAGCCCTGTAGGCATCTCTTTGTTCTGCCTCTAGTCCTGTATCCTACCAATGGAAACTGTCTGTATTATATACTCTAGCCTCGTAGGCATCTCTTTGTTCTGCCTCTAGTCCTGTATCCTACCAATGGAAACTGGCTGTATTATATACTCTAGCCCCGTAGGCATCTCTTTGTTCTGCCTCTAGTCCTGTATCCTACCAATGGAAACTGGCTGTATTATATACTCTAGCCCCGTAGGCATCTCTTTGTATCCTACCAATGGAAACTGGCTGTATTATATACTCTAGTCCTGTATCCTACCAATGGAAACTGGCTGTATTATATACTCTAGCCTCGTAGGCATCTCTTTGTTCTGCCTCTAGTCCTGTATCCTACCAATGGAAACTGGCTGTATTATATACTCTAGTCCTGTATCCTACCAATGGAAACTGGCTGTATTATATACTCTAGCCTCGTAGGCATCTCTTTGTTCTGCCTCTAGTCCTGTATCCTACCAATGGAAACTGGCTGTATTATATACTCTAGCCCCGTAGGCATCTCTTTGTTCTGCCTCTAGTCCTGTATCCTACCAATGGAAACTGGCTGTATTATATACTCTAGCCTCGTAGGCATCTCTTTGTTCTGCCTCTGGTCCTGTATCCTACCAATGGAAACTGGCTGTATTATATACTCTAGTCCTGTATCCTACCAGGGATCTCTTTGTTCTGTCCTGTATCCTACCAATGGAAATTATACCAATGGAAACTGGCTGTATTATATAGCCTCGTAGGCATCTCTTTGTTCTGCCTCTAGTCCTGTATCCTACCAATGGAAACTGGCTGTATTATATACTCTAGCCCGTAGGCATCTCTTTGTTCTGCCTCTAGTCCTGTATCCTACCAATGGAAACTGGCCTCGTAGGCATCTCTTTGTTCTGCCTCTGGTCCTGTATCCTACCAATGGAAACTGGCTGTATTATATACTCTAGTCCTGTATCCTACCAATGGAAACTGGCTGTATTATATACTCTAGCCTCGTAGGCATCTCTTTGTTCTGCCTCTAGTCCTGTATCCTACCAATGGAAACTGGCTGTATTATATACTCTAGCCCCGTAGGCATCTCTTCTTTGTTCTCTAGTCCTGTATCCTACCAATGGAAACTGGCTGTATTATATACTCTAGCCCCGTAGGCATCTCTTTGTTCTGCCTCTAGTCCTGTATCCTACCAATGGAAACTGGCTGTATTATATACTCTAGTCCCGTAGGCATCTCTTTGTTCTGCTTCTAGTCCTGTATCCTACCAATGGAAACTGGCTGTATTATATACTCTAGCCTCATAGGCATCTCTTTGTTCTGCCTCTAGTCCTGTATCCTACCAATGGAAACTGGCTGTATTATATACTCTAGTCCTGTATCCTACCAATGGAAACTGGCAGTATTATATACTCTAGCCTCGTAGGCATCTCTTTGTTCTGCCTCTAGTCCTGTATCCTACCAATGGAAACTGGCTGTATTATATACTCTAGCCCCGTAGGCATCTCTTTGTTCTGCCTCTAGTCCTGTATCCTACCAATGGAAACTGGCTGTATTATATACTCTAGCCCTGTAGGCATCTCTTTGTTCTGCCTCTAGTCCTGTATCCTACCAATGGAAACTGTCTGTATTATATACTCTAGCCTCGTAGGCATCTCTTTGTTCTGCCTCTAGTCCTGTATCCTACCAATGGAAACTGGCTGTATTATATACTCTAGACCCGTAGGCATCTCTTTGTTCTGCCTCTAGTCCTGTATCCTACCAATGGAAACTGGCTGTATTATATACTCTAGCCCCGTAGGCATCTCTTTGTTCTGCCTCTAGTCCTGTATCCTACCAATGGAAACTGGCTGTATTATATACTCTAGTCCTGTATCCTACCAATGGAAACTGGCTGTATTATATACTCTAGCCTCGTAGGCATCTCTTTGTTCTGCCTCTAGTCCTGTATCCTACCAATGGAAACTGGCTGTATTATATACTCTAGCCTCGTAGGCATCTCTTTGTTCTGCCTCTGGTCCTGTATCCTACCAATGGAAACTGGCTGTATTATATACTCTAGTCCTGTATCCTACCAATGGAAACTGGCTGTATTATATACTCTAGCCTCGTAGGCATCTCTTTGTTCTGCCTCTAGTCCTGTATCCTACCAATGGAAACTGGCTGTATTATATACTCTAGTCCTGTATCCTACCAATGGAAACTGGCTGTATTATATACTCTAGTCCTGTATCCTACCAATGGAAACTGGCTGTATTATATACTCTAGTCCCGTAGGCATCTCTTTGTTCTGCCTCTAGTCCTGTATCCTACCAATGGAAACTGGCTGTATTATATACTCTAGCCTCATAGGCATCTCTTTGTTCTGCCTCTAGTCCTGTATCCTACCAATGGAAACTGGCTGTATTATATACTCTAGTCCTGTATCATACCAATGGAAACTGGCAGTATTATATACTCTAGCCTCGTAGGCATCTCTTTGTTCTGCCTCTAGTCCTGTATCCTACCAATGGAAACTGGCTGTATTATATACTCTAGCCCCGTAGGCATCTCTTTGTTCTGCCTCTAGTCCTGTATCCTACCAATGGAAACTGGCTGTATTATATACTCTAGCCCCGTAGGCATCTCTTTGTTCTGCCTCTGGTCCTGTATCCTACCAATGGAAACTGGCTGTATTATATACTCTAGTCCTGTATCCTACCAATGGAAACTGGCTGTATTATATACTCTAGCCTCGTAGGCATCTCTTTGTTCTGCCTCTAGTCCTGTATCCTACCAATGGAAACTGGCTGTATTATATACTCTAGCCCCGTAGGCATCTCTTTGTTCTGCCTCTAGTCCTGTATCCTACCAATGGAAACTGGCTGTATTATATACTCTAGCCCCGTAGGCATCTCTTTGTTCTGCCTCTAGTCCTGTATCCTACCAATGGAAACTGGCTGTATTATATACTCTAGCCCCGTAGGCATCTCTTTGTTCTGCCTTTAGTCCTGTATCCTACCAATGGAAACTGGCTGTATTATATACTCTAGCCCCGTAGGCATCTCTTTGTTCTGCCTCTAGTCCTGTATCCTACCAATGGAAACTGGCTGTATTATATACTCTAGCCTCGTAGGCATCTCTTTGTTCTGCCTCTAGTCCTGTATCCTACCAATGGAAACTGGCTGTATTATATACTCTAGCCCCGTAGGCATCTCTTTGTTCTGCCTCTAGTCCTGTATCCTACCAATGGAAACTGGCTGTATTATATACTCTAGCCCTGTAGGCATCTCTTTGTTCTGCCTCTAGTCCTGTATCCTACCAATTGAAACTGGCTGTATTATATACTCTAGTCCTGTATCCTACCAATGGAAACTGGCTGTATTATATACTCTAGCCTCGTAGGCATCTCTTTGTTCTGCCTCTAGTCCTGTATCCTACCAATGGAAACTGGCTGTATTATATACTCTAGCCTCGTAGGCATCTCTTTGTTCTGCCTCTGGTCCTGTATCCTACCAATGGAAACTGGCTGTATTATATACTCTAGTCCTGTATCCTACCAATGGAAACTGGCTGTATTATATACTCTAGCCTCGTAGGCATCTCTTTGTTCTGCCTCTAGTCCTGTATCCTACCAATGGAAACTGGCTGTATTATATACTCTAGCCTCGTAGGCATCTCTTTGTTCTGCCTCTAGTCCTGTATCCTACCAATGGAATCTGGCTGTATTATATACTCTAGCCCCGTAGGCATCTCTTTGTTCTGCCTCTAGTCCTGTATCCTACCAATGGAAACTGGCTGTATTATATACTCTAGTCCTGTATCCTACCAATGGAAACTGGCTGTATTATATACTCTAGCCCCGTAGGCATCTCTTTGTTCTGCCTTTTGTCCTGTATCCTACCAATGGAAACTGGCTGTATTATATACTCTAGTCCTGTATCCTACCAATGGAAACTGGCTGTATTATATACACTAGCCTCGTAGGCATCTCTTTGTTCTGCCTCTAGTCCTGTATCCTACCAATGGAAACTGGCTGTATTATATACTCTAGCCTCGTAGGCATCTCTTTGTTCTGCCTCTGGTCCTGTATCCTACCAATGGAAACTGGCTGTATTATATACTCTAGTCCTGTATCCTACCAATGGAAACTGGCTGTATTATATACTCTAGCCTCGTAGGCATCTCTTTGTTCTGCCTCTAGTCCTGTATCCTACCAATGGAAACTGGCTGTATTATATACTCTAGCCTCGTAGGCATCTCTTTGTTCTGCCTCTAGTCCTGTATCCTACCAATGGAATCTGGCTGTATTATATACTCTAGCCCCGTAGGCATCTCTTTGTTCTGCCTCTAGTCCTGTATCCTACCAATGGAAACTGGCTGTATTATATACTCTAGTCCTGTATCCTACCAATGGAAACTGGCTGTATTATATACTCTAGCCCCGTAGGCATCTCTTTGTTCTGCCTTTTGTCCTGTATCCTACCAATGGAAACTGGCTGTATTATATACTCTAGTCCTGTATCCTACCAATGGAAACTGGCTGTATTATATACACTAGCCTCGTAGGCATCTCTTTGTTCTGCCTCTAGTCCTGTATCCTACCAATGGAAACTGGCTGTATTATATACTCTAGCCTCGTAGGCATCTCTTTGTTCTGCCTCTAGTCCTGTATCCTACCAATGGAAACTGGCTGTATTATATACTCTAGCCCCGTAGGCATCTCTTTGTTCTGCCTCTAGTCCTGTATCCTACCAATGGAAACTGGCTGTATTATATACTCTAGCCCTGTAGGCATCTCTTTGTTCTGCCTCTAGTCCTGTATCCTACCAATGGAAACTGTCTGTATTATATACTCTAGCCTCGTAGGCATCTCTTTGTTCTGCCTCTAGTCCTGTATCCTACCAATGGAAACTGGCTGTATTATATACTCTAGCCCCGTAGGCATCTCTTTGTTCTGCCTCTAGTCCTGTATCCTACCAATGGAAACTGGCTGTATTATATACTCTAGTCCTGTATCCTACCAATGGAAACTGGCTGTATTATATACTCTAGCCCCGTAGGCATCTCTTTGTTCTGCCTTTTGTCCTGTATCCTACCAATGGAAACTGGCTGTATTATATACTCTAGTCCTGTATCCTACCAATGGAAACTGGCTGTATTATATACACTAGCCTCGTAGGCATCTCTTTGTTCTGCCTCTAGTCCTGTATCCTACCAATGGAAACTGGCTGTATTATATACTCTAGCCTCGTAGGCATCTCTTTGTTCTGCCTTTAGTCCTGTATCCTACCAATGGAAACTGGATGTATTATATACTCTAGCCTCGTAGGCATCTCTTTGTTCTGCCTCTAGTCCTGTATCCTACCAATGGAAACTGGCTGTATTATATACTCTAGCCCCGTAGGCATCTCTTTGTTCTGCCTCTAGTCCTGTATCCTACCAATGGAAACTGGCTGTATTATATACTCTAGTCCTGTATCCTACCAATGGAAACTGGCTGTATTATATACTCTAGTCCTGTATCCTACCAATGGAAACTGGCTGTATTATATACTCTAGTCCTGTATCCTACCAATGGAAACTGGCTGTATTATATACTCTAGCCTCGTAGGCATCTCTTTGTTCTGCCTCTAGTCCTGTATCCTACCAATGGAAACTGGCTGTATTATATACTCTAGCCCCGTAGGCATCTCTTTGTTCTGCCTTTAGTCCTGTATCCTACCAATGGAAACTGGCTGTATTATATACTCTAGCCCTGTAGGCATCTCTTTGTTCTGCCTCTAGTCCTGTATCCTACCAATGGAAACTGGCTGTATTATATACTCTAGTCCTGTATCCTACCAATGGAAACTGGCTGTATTATATACTCTAGCCTCGTAGGCATCTCTTTGTTCTGCCTCTAGTCCTGTATCCTACCAATGGAAACTGGCTGTATTATATTATCTAGCCTCGTAGGCATCTCTTTGTTCTGCCTCTGGTCCTGTATCCTACCAATGGAAACTGGCTGTATTATATACTCTAGTCCTGTATCCTACCAATGGAAACTGGCTGTATTATATACTCTAGCCTCGTAGGCATCTCTTTGTTCTGCCTCTAGTCCTGTATCCTACCAATGGAATCTGGCTGTATTATATACTCTAGCCCCGTAGGCATCTCTTTGTTCTGCCTCTAGTCCTGTATCCTACCAATGGAAACTGGCTGTATTATATACTCTAGTCCTGTATCCTACCAATGGAAACTGGCTGTATTATATACTCTAGTCCTGTATCCTACCAATGGAAACTGGCTGTATTATATACTCTAGCCCCGTAGGCATCTCTTTGTTCTGCCTCTAGTCCTGTATCCTACCAATGGAAACTGGCTGTATTATATACTCTAGTCCTGTATCCTACCAATGGAAACTGGCTGTATTATATACTCTAGCCCCATAGGCATCTCTTTGTCTCACCTTGAAACTCTATGACCTTCATGCCTAGAATAATGCCTTGTAATACTTGTTAATGCCCTGTAACTTAAGCTTTATGCCTTGTTTGTGAAACCATTCATTTTACAACATTATTAAATTATACTTGCTTTGATATTGGCTTCTCGTGACCATTCCTTGATCTTAGTCATCTAAACTCATAATACTTGATTGCACCTGGTTTTACTAGAATGTTAAATCGAGTCAGATAATTCATTTAATAGACTTTGTAGCAGACAACTGACATGGTCGTATTATGGGTCGCATATGAGGTATGAATAATATACATATAACTAATATTACCCCACTACAATATCCTGATGTACAGAACTAATATTACCCCACTACAATATCCTGCTGTACAGAACTAATATTACCCACTACAATATCCTGCTGTACAGAACTAATATTACCCCACTACAATATCTGCTACAGAACTAATATTACCCCACTACAATATCCTGTACAGAACTAATATTACCCCACTACAATATCCTGCTGTACAGAACTAATATTACCCCACTACAATATCCTGCTGTACAGAACTAATATTACCCCACTACAATATCCTGCTGTACAGAACTAATATTACAATATCCCCACTACAATATCCTGCTGTACAGAACTAATATTACCCCACTACAATATCCTGCTGTACAGAACTAATATTACCCCACTACAATATCCTGCTGTACAGAACTAATATTACCCCACTACAATATCCTGCTGTACAGAACTAATATTACTAATATGTACAGAACTAATATTACCCCACTACAATATCCTGCTGTACAGAACTAATATTACCCCACTACAATATCCTGCTGTACAGAACTAATATTACCCCACTACAATATCCTGCTGTACAGAACTAATATTACCCCACTACAATATCCTGATGTACAGAACTAATATTACCCCACTACAATATCCTGCTGTACAGAACTAATATTACCCCACTACAATATCCTGCTGTACAGAACTAATATTACCCCACTACAATATCCTGCTGTACAGAACTAATATTACCCCACTACTACAATATCCTGCTACAGAACTAATATTACCCCACTACAATACAGAACTAATATTACCCCACTACAATATCCTGCTGTACAGATCTAATATTACCCCACTACAATATCCTGCTGTACAGAACTAATATTACCCCACTACAATATCCTGCTGTACAGAACTAATATTACCCCACTACAATATCCTGCTGTACAGAACTAATATTACCCCACTACAATATCCTGCTGTACAGAACTAATATTACCCCACTACAATATCCTGCTGTACAGAACTAATATTACCCCACTACAATATCCTGCTGTACAGAACTAATATTACCCCACTACAATATCCTGCTGTACAGAACTAATATTACCCCACTACAATATCCTGCTGTACAGAACTAATATTACCCCACTACAATAGAACTAATATTACCCCACTACAATATCCTGCTGTACAGAACTAATATTTACAATATCCTGCTGTACAGAACTAATATTACCCCACTACAATATCCTGCTGTACAGAACTAATATTACCCCACTACAATATCCTGCTGTACAGAACAGAACTAATATCCTGCTTACAGAACCCACTACAATATCCTGCTGTACAGAACTAATATTACCCCACTACAATACTGTACAGAACTAATATTACCCCACTACAATATCCTGCTGTACAGAACTAATATTACCCCACTACAATATCCTGCTGTACAGAACTAATATTACCCCACTACAATATCCTGCTGTACAGAACTAATATTACCCCAACAATATCCTGCTGTACAGAACTAATATTACCCCACTACAATATCCTGCTGTACAGATCCTGCTAATATTACCCCACTACAATATCCTGCTGTACAGAACTAATATTACCCCACTACAATATCCTGCCCACTACAATATCCTGCTGTACAGAACTAATATTACCCCACTACAATATCCTGCTGTACAGAACTAATATTACCCCACTACAATATCCTGCTGTACAGAACTAATATTTACTACAATATCCTGCTGTACAGAACTAATAATATACAATATCCTGCTGTACAGAACTAATATTACCCCACTACAATATCCTGCTGTACAGAACTAATATTACAGAACTAATATTACTACAATATCCTGCTGTACAGAACTAATATTATTATCCCTGTACAGTATAGACCCCACTACAATATCCTGATGTACAGACTAATATTACCCCACTACAATATCCTGATGTACACAACTAATATTACCCCACTACAATATCCTGATGTACAGAACTAATATTACCCCACTACAATATCCTGCTGTACAGAACTAATATTACCCCACTACAATATCCTGATGTACAGAACTAATATTACCCCACTACAATATCCTGCTGTACAGAACTAATATTACCCCACTACAATATCCTGCTGTACAGAACTAATATTACCCTGCTGTACAGAACTACAATATCCTGCTGTACAGAACTAACTACAATATCCTGCTGTACCCACTACAATATCCTGCTGTACAGAACTATTATATACAATATCCTGCTGTACAGAACTAATATTACCCCACTACAATATCCTGCTGTACAGAACTAATATTACCCCACTACAATATCCTGATGTACAGAACTAATATTACCCCACTACAATATCCTGCTGTACAGAACTAATATTACCCCACTACAATATCCTGCTGTACAGAACTAATATTACCCCACTACAATATCCTGCTGTACAGAACTAATATTACCCCACTACAATATCCTGATGTACACAACTAATATTACCCCACTACAATATCCTGCTGTACAGAACTAATATTACCCCACTACAATATCTTGCTGTACAGAATGTTACATACTAGGTCATATGTTACCTACTCCTCTGTTTTACTCTGGATAGTATTGTTTCTTTACCTTTGTAGTAAATTAGATTTGAGAGTAAGAACATGCAGTATTGGTTCATACTGGGGCACATGCTGCTTATTAAACTGCTTTATTTCTACTGGGTTTTAGTGTTCCTTCACCTGTGAACTGCAGTAAGTTCAGAGAGGGATTTACACCATTCTGCCAGCGATGGATGACTGACTGCAGCTCATAAGGAGATATAACAATTGAGTGATGGGTCGTAAGTTAAAATCAGACTGATAGCATGTGTTTGGGAGTCCCTCTGCTCTAGCCAGGTTAGAAATGAATGGATGAATACTTTACTGTCACATAGATAAATAGGCTTGGCAACATTACAGGCATGCCTGTAAGTCCCTGTATAGTTAGTCCCTCTGCAGTCAGTCCCTCTGCAGTCAGTCCCTCTGCAGTCAGTCCCTCTGCAGTCAGTCCCTCTGCAGTCAGTCCCTCTGCAGTCCGTCCCTCTGCAGTCAGTCCCTCTGCAGTCAGTCCCTCTGCAGTCAGTCCCTCTGTAGTCAGTCCCTCTGTAGTCAGTCCCTCTGCAGTCAGTTCCTCTGTAGTCAGTCCCTCTGCAGTCAGTCCCTCTGCAGTCAGTCCCTCTGCTCTAACCAGGTTAGAAATGAATGGATGAATACTTTACTGTCGCATAGATAAATATGCTTGGCAACATTACAGGCATGCCTGTAAGTCCCTGTATAGTCAGTCCCTCTGCAGTCAGTCCCTCTGCAGTCAGTTCCTCTGTAGTCAGTCCCTCTGCAGTCAGTCCCTCTGTAGTCAGTCCCTCTGTAGTCAGTCCCTCTGCAGTCAGTCCCTCTGCAGTCAGTCCCTCTGCAGTCAGTCCCTCTGTAGTCAGTCCCTCTGTAGTCAGTCCCTCTGCAGTCAGTCCCTCTGCAGTCAGTCCCTCTGTAGTCAGTCCCTCTGTAGTCAGTCCCTCTGCAGTCAGTCCCTCTGTAGTCAGTCCCTCTGTAGTCAGTCCCTCTGCAGTCAGTCCCTCTGCAGTCAGTCCTTCTGTAGTCAGTCCCTCTGTAGTCAGTCCCTCTGTAGTCAGTCCCTCTGTAGTCAGTCCCTCTGTCACACTTTAGTCTCACTCACGATCCCAACTCCCCTTTTTTCCCCTTCTCCCAGAAGTGTGCATTCGTTCACCTCCCTCCCCACAAGGATTTAGAACCATTGGATTGGTGTAATCATGGACTGGAGGGAGTTTCCAGTCCACCATTTTCCTGCCAGTCACATTCTGTTAAAGGTCCCCAAAGCACACATATCCCTGGGTCACTCCTCTTTTCAGTTCGCTGCAGCGAGCGACTGGAAGAGCTGCAAAAAACTGTCAAACTGGACAGTTTTATCCTCATCTCTTCATTCAAAGACTCAATCATGGACACTCTTACTGACTGTTGTGTCTCCTTCGCGTGATGTATTGTTGTCTCTACCTTCTTGCCTTTGTGCTGTTGTCTGTGCCCAATAATGTTTGTACCATGTTTTGTACTGCTACCATGTTGTTCTGCTGCCATGTTGTGTTGCTACCATGTTGTTTTCATGTGGTGTTGCTACCATGCTGTGTTGTCATGTGTTGCTGCCATGCTATGTTGTTGTCTTAGGTCTCTCTTTATGTAGTGTTTTGTCCTATATATATATACAGTGGGGAGAACAAGTATTTGATACATTGCCGATTTTGCAGGTTTTCCTACTTACAAAGTCTGTCATTTTTATCATAAATGCCAGGTGCACGGTGTTCAACGGTGTTCAACGGTGTTCAACTGTGAGAGACGGAATCTAAAACAAAAATCCAGAAAATCACATTGTCTGATTTTTAAGTCATTAATTTGCATTTCTTTTTTTGTTGTTGAATTTTTACCCCTTTTTCTCCGATTGTTGTAGTAGCTACTATCTTGTCTCATCGCTACAACTCCTGTAGGGCTCGGGAGAGACGAAGGTTGAAAGTCCTGCGTCCTCCGAAAGTCCTGCGTCCTCCACTGCTTCCAAACCCGGAAGCCAGCCGCACCAATGTGTCGGAGGGTACACCGTGCACCTGGCAACCTTGGTTAGCGCGCACTGCGCCCGGCCCGCCACAGGAGTCGCTTGTGCGCGATGAGACAAGGATATCCCTACCGACCAACACCTCCCTAACCCGGATGAGGCTAGGCCAATTGTGCATCGCCCCACGGACCTCCCGGTCGCGGCCGGTTACGACAGAGCCTGGGCGAGAACCTAGAGTCTCTGATGGCACAGCTGGCGCTGCAGTACAGTGCCCTTAACCACTGCGCCACCCGGGAGGCCCTTTTAATTTGCATGACATAAGTATTTGATCACCTACCAACCAGTAAGAATTCCAGCTCTCACAGACTTGTTAGTTTTTCTTTAAGAATCCCTCCTCTTCTCCACTCATTACCTGTATTAACTGCACCTGTTTGAACTCGTTACCTGTATAAAAGACACCTGTCCACACACTCAATCAAACAGACTCCAACCTCTCTGCAATGGCCAAGACCAGAGGGCTGTGTAAGGACATCAGGGATAAAATTGTAGACCTGCACAGGGCTGGGATGGGCTACAGGACAATAGGCAAGCAGCTTGGTGAGAAGGCAACAACTGTTGGCGCAATTATTAGGAAATGGAAGAAGTTCAAGAATACGGTCAATCACCCTCGGTCTGGGGCTCCATGCAAGATCTCACCGCGTGGGGCATCAATGATCATGAGGAAGGTGAGGGATCAGCCCAGAACTACACGGCAGGACCTGGTCAATGACCTGAAGAGAGCTGGGACCACAGTCTCAAAGACAACCATTAGTAACACACTACATGGATTAAAATCCTGCAGCGCACGCAAGGTCCCCCTGCTCAAGCCAGCGCATGTCCAGGCCCGTCTGAAGTTTGCCAATGACCATCTGGGTGATCCAGAGGAGGAATGGGAGAAGGTCATGTGGTCATTGGAGAGGGGGGACAGAGGAGGGATTGGGCCAGACCTTATTGGAGAGGGGGAACAGAGGAGGGATTGGACCAGATCTTATTGGAGAGGGTGAACAGAGGAGGGATTGGACCATACCTCATTGGAGGGGGACAGAGGAGGGATTGGGCCAGACCTCATTGGGGAGGGGGAACATAGGAGGGATTGGACCATACCTCATTGGAGGGGGCAGAGGAGGGATTGGGCCAGACCTCATTGGAGGGGGAGACAGAGGAGGGATTGGGCCAGACCTCATTGGAGAGGGGGACAGAGGAGGGATTGGGCCATACCTCATTGGAGAGGGGGACAGCGGAGGGATTGGACCAGACCTCATTGGAGAGGGGTGACAGCGGAGGGATAGGACCAGACCTCATTGGAGAGGGGGGACAGAGGAGGGATTGGACCTGACCTCATTAGAGAGGGGGGACAGAGGAGGGATTGGACCAGACCTCATTGGAGAGAGGGAATAGAGAGGAGATTGGACCAGACCTCATTGGAGAGGGGGAACAGAGGAGGGATTGGACCATACCTCATTGGGGAGGGGGAACATAGGAGGGATTGGACCATACCTCATTGGAGGGGGGCAGAGGAGGGATTGGGCCAGACCTCATTGGAGGGGGAGACAGAGGAGGGATTGGGCCAGACCTCATTGGAGAGGGGGACAGAGGAGGGATTGGGCCATACCTCATTGGAGAGGGGGACAGCGGAGGGATTGGACCAGACCTCATTGGAGAGGGGGACAGCGGAGGGACTGGGCCATACCTCATTGGAGAGGGGTGACAGCGGAGGGATAGGACCAGACCTCATTGGAGAGGGGGGACAGAGGAGGGATTGGGCCAGACCTCATTGGAGAGGGGGGACAGAGGAGGGATTGGGAGGGCATCCAAATCAGGAAGATGGAATTGCACAACCATTATACATTAAGTACCTGCAAAGAATGAAAAGAAAACCCCCATAAAATGCACCTATTATATGAAGTGTATGATAACCACACAGTCCTCTTGTAAAATGTCCATATCTTAAATGAATTGCCCATTATCACCTACTGTATAAAGAGGTTAGGAGAGCAGGTCGTCTTAGGAACCTGTACTTATGTTTTCTTCCTCCTGAATCCTGAGCGCGGTTGTATTGTTGGTCTCCTCTTCCTGACAGCTTCCCTTCAAGTGGTGCAGTGTCTCTTGTCTTGATGAGGAGATCAAGCAGCGCATTGAAAAGGTAGACTGTCTGAGGCTGCTGCCTGTCTGAGGGATGCACTGTATGGTTAATGGAAGAGGTGTGTGTGTGTGTGTGTGTGTGTGTGTGTGTGTGTGTGTGTGTGTGTGTGTGTGTGTGTGTGTGTGTGTGTGTGTGTGTGTGTGAACTCACACACTGCAAGCACACATTCCTTCACTGGGACTTACATGTTTCAGTGACAGCAGAGAAATACATATTCTTCTGCACCGTCTTCAGGGACCCTCAAAGGACTGTGTTTTCTTATTATCCTTGTAAGTGCACTGCAGTAATGGCTGGTGTTCTATTGCTCTTGAAAAGGATGGCATTTATAGTCCCTGTTGCACTCCCTGTTGACTACGTCTGGCGGTTGAAGAGCTATTGTTAGACGAAAAAACACCCAAACTACATTTATTTTTTTACAGCATTATTAATTAAAACGAAAATAACTGAAATCCACCATATAGCTATTCCTTACTTAGAAAATGGTATAACGTTTGCTGTGTCATCAACAGATTTCTTGGAACAGGAATTTGCATAACGGTGGACTTTGTTGTGTGGATTGTTTTTATTGAATTGTTTTCCCCACAATCCGCTATATCTAACATCCCTTACTGCAACTTCGAATGAATCAAAGGACTATGGAATCTATGGCTTGGTTTACAGGCCACAGTATGTCGCTCACATTGATTACGAAGCAGCAATCTGGATCGTTTTTTGTTGGGGAAGAAACAACCCATGCTACAGAGCTCGATAGCAGGCCAACAGCAGCACTCCACTGAGAGGATCTGAAAGGAGGGATCAGCTGATCTACAGTACTAGGAAGGGAAAGGGAATTCCATGCATTGTTTTGGGATGGAATTCTCTCTGTTACGTTCCAGAGAGCGGTTCTGTGTTCTGTTCTGAGAACCTCTGGAGTCGGTCTGTCTGTCTGTGTCTGTCAGTGCTCCTCTTTCTCCCCGTGTCAGGAAGCCTCATGTCTCCCATTGAACTCAGAGCCAATCTGCACGGCTGATCTTACAGCATGTCGAGTCATCTTAGTGAAGAAGAAATGCATGGCACTGCTAAAGCCCACTGTCACTCACAGACAGACGGTATCCTACCTCTCTGTATGTCTGCAGCATTAGCCAGACAGAAACCCAACTCCCTGCATAACAGTGCAAAGAGTTAACAGTTTTTCCCCCAGGCTGACATCTCTGCAATGACTGCTGAATCAGTTCTTCCCTCAGTACTCCAGACATGAAACCATTGATTTGTGCTTTAACAGTTGGAGAACAGGGAGAAGGAGGCCCTTACTAGTGGGCACTAATCGTCTAGGCTCCTCTGGCTAGTCTACCATATTAATGAGCTCTGAGTTTGGGTCTCTCTCTTGCCCATATGACAATTTGACAAATTGATTGAACCCTGAATTAAGACGGCAGATAGAAAGGAATGTGGTGTTATTGTAAGATAATAGAAAGGAATGTGGTGTTATTGTAAGATAATAGAAAGGAATGTGGTGTTATTGTAAGATAATAGAAAGGAATGTGGTGTTATTGTAAGATAATAGAAAGGAATGTGGTGTTATTGTAAGATAATAGAAAGGAATGTGGTGTTATTGTAAGATAATAGAAAGGAATGTGGTGTTATTGTAAGATAATAGAAAGGCGTGTCTGATTTCCTGTAGTGATAAAAATGGCCCCTCATTTGGGAAATACATTGCTTTAATAAGATCTTGCCTCATAGACTTGTGTTTCACGTTGGCAAGATAATTGTGCTGAAGCAGCCTACAACTCCCTATTGAGCTCTGGTTTCTGTCAAGATTTAGAAAGAGAGAACATCCTCCAATTCCATCTTTTACTCCCACAGCGCTCTTTAAATGTACTTAAACAACCTTGAATATTGATTTCTGCGCAAAAACCTGTAGGTAAAACTGTTTATGCAGTACGAGAGAACTAATGCAAACGGAATATATTTGAGTTATGTGGTGCCATTACTTTGAATTAATTCAAGTTGCGCAAGCCGGTTTCAGTGATATGGATATTAGCATGGAAGTACTGGAGTTAGTTCCATATTCATTGCGATTATTTTGGTCTCATCAAATGGAGAGTAAAAATACCTCTGCAAACAAATGAGGGAGAAGTGCATTGGCTTTAAACTGTATCCTTGGCAGTTGATCTTGTTTGAGAGGAAAACTTAAAAGAAAGGACATTTGGCTAAGATTAGCTTATTGGCAACTCAATTGAATTGATTTGAATTGGGAAGAGTTTCCCTTTGAGACTTCATCTTTTAATCATGGCAGTTTTCAGTCTCAGCCACGGTGCCATCTGATGTTCACACAAGAAGGGGACTGCAATTATGTGCCATGTTTTCAGACAGAAGCCCCGTTGGAATCAACAATGTCTGGCACTCTCCCCGTGGTACTTTGACTGCAGTCTGCAGAAACAAACCAGGCTTCATTCTGTGATGTCCTGGGTATCTCTGTTTGAAAACTGCTCAAGCAGGACTTTGGGATGTTTAGCTTTCCTCTCTTTTATTCACTTTTCACAAATGACTTCGCTGGAAACATTGAATTATACATCCAATTCATCTAGAGAATACATGCTGTATGAAATGTAAAAACAACAACTTTTTTTTCCAAGAAATCTTCAAGATGTGTAGCTACACACATAAGATACTGTATAATGCTTGCAGTGGGGATATGTCTTACACAGGGCATTTGATCTTGGGCAGAGAACTAGCAGTCCTTGAGCTTATGGAATTGCTCCTGTGTGCCAGCTCTAGAGAGAGAGAGACAGAGAGAGAGACAGAGAGAGAGAGAGAGACAGAGAGAGAGACAGAGAGAGAGAGAGAGAGAGAGAGACAGAGACAGAGGCAGAGAGAGAGAGAGAGAGAGAGAGAGAGAGAGGCAGAGAGAGACAGAGAAAGACAGAGAGGCAGAGAGAGAGAGACAGAGACAGAGAGAGAGACAGAGAGAGACAGAGAAAGACAGAGAGGCAGAGAGAGAGAGACAGAGACAGAGAGAGACAGGCAGAGAGAGAGACAGGCAGAGAGAGAGACAGGCAGAGAGAGAGACAGAGAGACAGAGAGAGACAGAGAGAGAGAGACAGAGAAAGGCAGAGAAAGGCAGAGAGAGAGAGAGAGAAGGGTGGAGAGGTGTAGGTGGTAGACTAGAGAGGTCCTTCTATGGGAAGGACCAACAGCTCTGTGCTACCAGAGGGCTTTAGACCCAGGAGAGTGGCAGTGGCAGAGAGGTCTGCTGTGGACACAGCGGGCACAGTGGACGTGGCAGCGGCTGCATCTGGCCAACCCTCCCATGTCCCAATGCTTCTGACAACAGGCCCTGCCAGCCTGGCAGCTGGGTTAAAGTCCTACTGTTCGTCAAAGGGCATTGAGCTGACGAGGCAAGACAGAGGCTGTAGCGTTGACTCCGTGCACAGGAGAGATTAATGGAGAGGAGAGACAGAAAGACAAGGGAATTCATCTGGATTACACCCAGAGACTAATGGCTAATGTGGACGACGAGATGGCAGCTTGAGGGATGGCACCTGGATCGCTTAGCTAGCTACCTCACGCTCAGAGGTTGAGGACTGCTGGCGGTAGTTTAGCAGGCTCGTTCTACAAAAAAATATACTTTTGTTTTATAAAGGTTTCTCAGGAACTGAAGTATATTGAAAATTGCAATATTCTAGGATTAAGAGGAGACTAGACGGTGGTTAAACCAGAACCATGCCAAGGATTCCCCATGAGCAACAACATCCCCCTTTACCATCTCAGGGAGAATGGCGATATTAGCTGAAACAACTCTTGTCCTTCCATGTCTGCTCTCACAGACATCAGTACAGATAGTGCACAACAATACGCTGATCATGGATCGGAGCATTTCCTCACTTCCTCCTATAATCCTACATAATATATGTGACTTTGCAAGAGGAAGTTGGAGGGAAGTCAATGTGGGATCCTCAGCATCTGTGACGAGACTCTGGCAAGAGACTGTTTAGCCACAATCTATCTTCAGTCTCTTTTACCTCTGTGGGAAGGAAAGCACACAGAACACATTATACATGGCTGCTTTATCTACATTAGTGCTTCCCACACATATCCCACATGCCGAGTTGAAATGAGGATATAAGTGTTGATATGGAAGGAGAACTGCTTTTACATGAGTGCCATCAAACGTACTGCAACACCCAAAACATGGAAGGAAGGCCAGTGGAACGGTTCTCCTATGTGTGTGTCACACCCCGTCCCTACACAGCAGGAGTCTGATATCCGGTGAAGTGTCTGTCATTGACTAATAATCAATTGTGGGAAGTTGATTATTGCTAAGTTGATTAGTGCTAAGTTGATTATTGCTAAATTGATTGGGGTGGCAGGTACCCTACTGGTTAGAGCGTTGGACTAGTAACCAAAAAATTGCGAGATCAAATCCCTGAGCTGACAAGGTAAAAAACTGTAATTCTGCCCCTGAACAAGGCAGTTAACACACTGACGACAAAATGGTCTGAAACAAAGGAACTGAATATTCTGAACCAGCCCAGGACGACATCAGGAGTTCGAGCCGGGCGCGCGGGCGGGCAGCTGATTATTTGAACAGTTGGTGGCAATCTGTGTGTCGCCATTGGCCACCATGACCAGGGAACATGGTTGCAGAGGAGGGAAATGTCTTCTGCAGGCAATTGGTGTTTTATCACTAAGTTCATCCTGCCCTGGATCAGAAGGTGAGCTGAGATAGTATCTAACGGCTCAATAGTTTGGTTGAGACTTAGTAAAGCCATGTGTTACTGCCTCCTGGACTGCCTGGAGTGATATAGGCCTAACTCCTGGAAAGAGATTACTGATGTTGTTTCGTAGTGTAGCTTACAGTGCAGAAAACATTCCTATACAGCAGAGAAGTCACCATCTACTTCAGATGGATCCGTGTTCATTCAGGACATCCACTGTATTGTCTGATTCTGAGAAATAGAAAATGACCAGTGCTAATTCTATAAACACATTGAAAGATGTATCTTATTTACTCCCTTCTCAAGTGGTCTGTTTGATTGACAATAGCTTTCAGCCCAGTTCATCACCTGTGTGTAGCCCGTGGGCTCAGGCTATGTGGTCTTCCTGTCTTTGCCTGAGAACCAAGGTCTTCTGGGGTGCCAGTTGAGCAGTATGCATATGGGTATTATTTTCTCTTTGACAATGGAGAGATGGAGAGAGAGAGAGAGAGATGGGGAGATGAAGGGAAAGGTAGAGAGAAGGAGAAAGAGCCTGCCAGCCAGCTGGGGACCAGAGTTAGATGGGAGGGGAGGGGGAGGGGGATGCATTGTGTTGTACTTCCCTGGCCCCTGAGAGATGGTACTGCTGCTGCTCTGGCCCCTGAGAGATGGTACTGTACTGCCCTGGCTCCTGAGAGATGGTACTGTACTGCCCTGTCCCTTGAGAGATGGTACTGTACTGCCCTGGCCCCTGAGAGATGGTACTGTACTGCCCTGCCCCCTGAGATATGGTACTGTACTGCCCTGGCCCCTGAGAGATGGTACTGCTGCTGCTCTGGCCCCTGAGAGATGTTACTGTACTGCCCTGCCCCCTGAGAGATGGTACTGTACTGCCCTGGCTCCTGAGAGATGGTACTGAACTGCCCTGGCCCCTGAGAGATGGTACTGTACTGCCCTGTCCCTTGAGAGATGGTACTGTACTGCCCTGCCCCCTGAGAGATGGTCCTGTACTGCCCTGCCCCCTGAGATATGGTACTGTACTGCCCTGGCCCCTGAGAGATGGTACTGTACTGCCCTGGCTCCTGAGAGATGGTACTGAACTGCCCTGGCCCCTGAGAGATGGTACTGCTGCTGCTCTGGCCCCTGAGAGATGTTACTGTACTGCCCTGGCCCCTGAAAGATGGTACTGCTGCTGCTCTGGCCCCTGAGAGATGTTACTGTACTGCCCTGCCCCTGAGAAATGATACTGCTGCTGCTCTGGCCCCTGAGAGATGTTACTGTACTGCCCTGGCCCCTGAGAGATGGTACACTGCTGCTCTGGCCCCTGAGAGATGTTACTGTACTGCCCTGGTCCCTGAGAGATGATACTGCTGCTGCTCTGGCCCCTGAGAGATGGTACTGTACTGCCCTGGCCCCTGAGAGATGGTACTGTACTGCCCTGGCCCCTGAGAGATGATACTGCTACTGCTCTGGCCCCTGAGAGATGGTACTGCTGCTGCTCTGGCCCCTGAGAGATGGTACTGTATTGCCCTGGCCCCTGAGATATGATACTGTACTGCCCTGGTCCCTGAGAGATGGTACTGCTGCTGCTCTGGCCCCTGAGAGATGGTACTGCTGCTGCTCTGGCCCCTGAGAGATGGTACTGTATTGCCCTGGCCCCTGAGAGATGGTACTGTACTGCCCTGGCCCCTGAGATATGGTACTGTACTGCCCTGGTCCCTGAGAGATGGTACTGCTGCTGCTCTGGCCCCTGAGAGATGGTGCTGCTGCTGCTCTGGCCCCTGAGAGATGGTGCTGCTGCTGCTCTGGCCCCTGAGAGATGGTACTGCTGCTGCCCTGGCTCCTGAGAGATGGTACTGTACTGCCCTGGCCCCTGAGAGATGGTACTGTACTGCCCTGGCCCCTGAGAGATGGTACTGTACTGCCCTGGCTCCTGAGAGATGGTACTGTACTTCCCTGGCCCCTGAGAGATGGTACTGTACTGCCCTGGCCCCTGAGAGATGGTACTGTACTGCCCTGGCTCCTGAGCGATGGTACTGCCCTGGCTCCTGAGAGATGGTACTGTACTTCCCTGGCCCCTGAGAGATGGTACTGTACTGCCCTGGCTCCTGAGAGATGGTACTGTACTGCCCTGGCTCCTGAGCGATGGTACTGCCCTGGCTCCTGAGAGATGGTACTGTACTCCCCAGGCTCCTGAGAGATGGTACTGCTGCTGCTCTGCCCCCTGAGAGATGATACTGTACTGCCCTGGCTCCTGAGAGATGGTACTGTACTGCCCTTGCCCTTGAGAGATGGTACTGTACTGCTCTGGCCCCTGAGAGATGGTACTGTACTGCCCTGGCCCCTGAGAGATGGTACTGTACTGCCCTGGCTCCTGAGAGATGGTAGTGTACTGCTCTGGACCCTGATAGATGGTACTGTACTGCCCTGGGCCCTGAGAGATGGTACTGTACTGCCCTGGCCCCTGAGAGATGATACTGCCCTGGCTCCTGAGAGATGGTACTGTACTCCCCAGGCTCCTGAGAGATGGTACTGTACTGCCCTGGCTCCTGAGAGATGGTACTGTACTGCCCTGGCTCCTGAGAGATGGATGGTACTGCTGCTGCTCTGGCCCCTGATAGATGGTACTGTACTGCCCTGGCTCCTGAGCGATGGTACTGCCCTGGCTCCTGAGAGATGGTACTGTACTCCCCAGGCTCCTGAGAGATGGTACTGTACTGCCCTGGCTCCTGAGAGATGGTACTGTACTGCCCTGGCTCCTGAGAGATGGTACTGCTGCTGCTCTGGCCCCTGAGAGATGATACTGTACTGTCCTGGCTCCTGAGAGATGGTACTGTACTGCCCTTGCCCTTGAGAGATGGTACTGTACTGCCCTGGCCCCTGAGAGATGGTACTGTACTGCCCTGGCCCCTGAGAGATGGTACTGTACTGCCCTGGCCCCTGAGAGATGGTACTGTATTGCCCTGGCTCCTGAGAGATGGTAGTGTACTGCTCTGGACCCTGAGAGATGGTACTGTACTGCCCTGGACCCTGAGAGATGGTACTGTACTGCCCTGGCTCCTGAGAGATGGTACTGTACTGCCCTGGCCTGAGAGATGGTACTGTACTGCCCTGGCTCCTGAGAGATGGTACTGTACTGCCCTGGCTCCTGAGAGATGGTAGTGTACTGCCCTGGCCCCTGAGAGATGGTACTGTACTGCCCTGTCCCCTGAGAGATGGTACTGTACTGCCCTGGCTCCTGAGAGATGGTAGTGTACTGCCCTGTCCCCTGAGAGATGGTAGTGTACTGCCCTGGCTCCTGAGAGATGGTACTGTACTGCCCTGTCCCCTGAGAGATGGTACTGTACTGCCCTGTCCCCTGAGAGATGGTAGTGTACTGCCCTGTCCCCTGAGAGATGGTAATGTACTGCCCTGTCCCCTGAGAGATGGTACTGTACTGCCCTGTCCCCTGAGAGATGGTACTGTACTGCCCTGTCCCCTGAGAGATGGTACTGTACTGCCCTGGCTCCTGAGAGATGCTGCTGCCCCATAATGACAGTAGTCTCTACTAGGCTACCCTGCCGCCCCATAATGACAGTAGTCTCTACTAGGCCACCCTGCCGCCCCATAATGACAG
Organism: Oncorhynchus tshawytscha; assembly: GCF_018296145.1. Lineage (NCBI taxonomy): Eukaryota > Metazoa > Chordata > Actinopteri > Salmoniformes > Salmonidae > Oncorhynchus > Oncorhynchus tshawytscha. Next base: position 449,749 of record NW_024609796.1, read on the forward strand.
TAGTCTCTACTAGGCTACCCTGCCGCCCCATAATGACAGTAGTCTCTACTAGGCTACCCTGCCGCCCCATAATGACAGTAGTCTCTACTAGGCCACCCTGCCGCCCCATAATGACAGTAGTCTCTACTAGGCTACCCTGCCGCCCCATAATGACAGTAGTCTCTACTAGGCTACCCTGCCGCCCCATAATGACAGTAGTCTCTACTAGGCTACCCTGCCGCCCCATAATGACAGTATTCTCGGTCAGCATCCCAAATGGCCGGTGAGCATCCCAAATGGCACCCTATTCCCTATAAAGTGCACTAGATTTAACTAGGGTCCATAGGGACTAAATAGTATCTGAACTTCCATTGTAAAATTATGATTCAATTTGGATTTTAGATGAATTTGGGGACTGGAGAGGCTACGACCAAACAGTGGCCTATGTTCAATATCCATTGCCTTGGTGTCCTGCTCCATTGTAATTGAATGGGAGAGATGTTGCATCTGGTTGAAAAGCACCAGTATCCACATGCAGTGGTTGAGTGTTGCCTCGTCAGCCTTGGTCACATTGACCCTGTGCTCCAGATCAACACTCCAGGTATGTAGAGCTATTTCAAGCATGATCATTGAATTAGTTACATCATTGGTAGTGAATAACTAAATTAAACCATGTAAGAGTGAACATTGATGACATAACCAATGTGCATCTATAAAGCGACTCTTCTTCCCCAAAGCAAGAAACTGTATGAAGTGTTTACGCCACAGGAGGCTGGTGGGGAGGACAGGCTCGAGGTAATGACTGGAGCGGTGGGATGGTATCAAATACATCAAACAAATAGTTTCCATGGTTTCCAGGTGTTCGATGCCATTCCATTTGCTCCGTTCCGGCCATTATTATGAGCTGTTCTCCCCTCAGCAGCCTCCACGGATGTAAGCATATGTATCAACAGGAAATGTATTCATAACACGCGTAACACATTACACCCAGCGCTCTACATGACAAATATGCGCATGTGGAAATCTGCTGTGCAGAATAGTAACTGATAGGTGTTTAGCAGTGAGAGCAGTTTATGGGAAGCGTATTAAATTAAAGACCTTTGAACGAAGGCTGGAAATGATTTGTCTGTGTACCTCTATGGATGTACATGCATGTACATTGTGGTCTAGAACCTTAAGTAAGGATTTGTTACCAGCCTCCTGTGTCTCTTGAATATCATGGCTTCTTTCTTGTTGCATGTGGGTAGTAATCTGTTTCAACCTCAAGTTACTCTGTCCCTTTCCGTTTTCATCAAATGCCCACAACATCCCAGTGTGTCATCAAAAGGTGTGTGTGTACATTTCCAGCCCTGACAGGCATCACAGACAGACAGGCTCAAAGAAAGACTCTTCGCATCACCAGGGCCACATTATCTTTTTGTTATGAGGAAAATGATGCTTACTGCATATTTAAAGCATAGGATCGTGGCGAGGCTGGGTGTCTGCCCGTCTGTCTGTGCGATATCATTAGCACCACTCTGCCCTTGAAAGTGGCGAGATTATCAAAGGTTCCCTTTATCAGAAAGCTTGAAGTGCTGCTAGCCAATCCCCATGATGGCTTCAACATGTAACAACAGTGGAGAGAAGTGTTCAGAAGGACATTCACTGTTGTATTCCTAGACAGCAGAAGCAGAGAGCTCAGAGATACCCCCAAGCTCTTTTATCTCCTGGTTTCATTGTTTTCTGCTGTTTCGGAAAGACAGGAAGTGAGGAAAAGAGGAGTACTCTGCTTTCTGCTGCTGGGTTTCTGAGGTCCTTGTCTGGCTGTCTCACCAGGAAAAACAGAATGCCTGCTCACTGTTTTGATGTCTTAAAAACCACTGTAACTTGACTAGAAAAAGCAGAGGCAAAGAAATGAAACTTGTCAAGTTGTGGTTTGTGGTTCGTTGCATTCAACAATTTTCTTTGAAAAGTCTTTACAAGGGGGCAGGAGTCGGTGTAGGTTTGGACATTATATTCTCCAGATGAGGGCAGGAGTTGGTGTAGGTGTGAATTGATTATAGAGACAAAGAAATCATCCAATTACCTCCTAACAGTAATCACTATATACAGTAGAATAGTACACTTGACCATACCTAGCATGCCACACACACACACACACTTCTCTTCATATATCCCCATTTATACTTTTTAAAAGTGTGCTTGTGAAAGTAGTCTCCCGTGTGTGTGTGTGTGTGTGTGTGTGTGTGTGTGTGTGTGTGTGTCTGTGCGTGAGTGTGTGCGTGTGCGTGTGTACGCATGGCTTATCCCTGCCCAGCACGACAATTAGAAAACGTCAGCAGTCTGCAGTGCTGTGAAATTGATTCATGTGATAATGGTCAAAAGGATATTTCAACCAAAGTCACTGAAGATTACACAGCCTCTCAATAACACACCTCCTCTATACCCCCACTACAGTACATAAGGTTGATATAACCTCAAATCAACCAATGGTATGTATCAGATGGGCTGGTGAGCCTACAGTTAGATGGACATTATCATTTATCTCAAATTATTACTTGGTTAACTGTTATCGTGATCCAGGTGTCAGATAGATAGACTTGGCTACTAACAGGTATCATTATCAGAACTCAGGATAAGACCCAGATGCAGACAGGTACAGAACAGCAGGCAGGCTCAGGATCAGGGCAGGCAGAATGGTCAAAACCGGAAGAACTAGAAAACAGGGACTTTAGAGAACAGGAGCAGGGAAAAACACACTGGTAGGCTTGACGAGACAAACTGACAACAGACAAACAGAAAACACAGATATGAATGCACAGGGGATAATGGAGGAAATGGGTGACACCTGGAGGGGGCGGAGATAAGCACAGACAGGTGAAACAGATCAGGGTGTTACAGTACCCCCCATCTAGGGTCGGCACCTGGCGTCTTACCCAGGCACATACAGTCAACTTAACCGTGATAGTCTGGCTCATGGTTAGGGAATAGAAAGATATGAGGTGTTATGCAGGATCTGAGGGGGGGTTTTAATTATTAACACACCTATAAAAAAACCTTTGTTCATTAAGTCACAGATCTTAATTCTTTAATAATGGAGCATCGGCTCTAACAGAACCGTGATGGTGCCTGCTGTAATAACCACACATTGAATCAATAAGGTATCAACATATTACCATTTCTAAACGGGTTCATCTTCTGTAGCTAGCAATAACAACAACAAACAGCTGTCCTGGCCAGAAACCATACAGAAACCATACTGACAAATGAAAGACTCTCCTGGCCAGAAACAATATTGAAAAATGAAAGACTCTTCTGGCCAGAAACCATACTGACAAATGGAAGACTCTCCTGGCCAGAAACCATACAGAAACCATACTGACAAATGGAAGACTCTCCTGGCCAGAAACAATACTGAAAAATGAAAGACTCTTCTGGCCAGAAACCATACTGACAAATGGAAGACTCTCCTGGCCAGAAACCATACAGAAACCATACTGACAAATGGAAGACTCTCCTGGCCAGAAACAATACTGAAAAATGGAAGACTCTTCTGGCCAGAAACCATACAGAAACCATACTGACAAATGGAAGACTCTCCTGGCCAGAAACCATACAGAAACCATACTGACAAATGGAAGACTCTCCTGGCCAGAAACAATACTGAAAAATTGAAGACTCTCCTGGCCAGAGACCATACTGAAAAATGAAAGATTCTCCTGGCCAGAAACCATACAGAAACCATACTGAAAAATGAAAGACTCTCCTGGCCAGAAACCATACTGAAACCATACTGAAAAATGAAAGACTCTCCTGGCCAGAGACCATACTGAAAAATGAAAGATTCTCCTGACCAGAAACCATACTGACAAATGGAAGACTCTCCTGGCCAGAGACCATACTGAAAAATGAAAGATTCTCCTGACCAGAAACCATACTGACAAATGAAAGATTCTCCTGACCAGAAACCATACTGACAAATGACAGACAAGTGAGAACACAAAGCAGATGGAGAACAGCTGACAAAACTTAACAAAATCCACTCAAATGATGACTTCAAATACCTCCGACACAGACAGGGATCAAACCTGATAATGAAACCAGCCAGATTCTAGCTCAGGCCCAAGAGGCGTCTCTTTCATCAGATGTTGCTGTTGCATGTCGGCAAACTAGGCATTTCCAGGGTGGCTCAAATTATTCCAGGCTTTGTTCCAAATGGCACCTTATTCCCTATGTAGTGCATACATTTCTCCAGAGCCATGATGGGCCCTAGTCAAAAGTTGTGCACTAGATAGTGATTAGGATGCCATTTGGAACGTATCCCCAGTCTTGTGACAACCTGCGTAGGATCAATGAGTCTGCAGATCTGATGAAGCTGACAATTTCCTCTGGACTGTCAAAGCTTTCAGGAATACCTAGCTACTTCGTTATATTGTACTCCACAGGGCTTAGTCTCACTTTTATGGTGGTGAAATTATCCTTAAGAATAGCTCTGAGTTTGAAAAGTGTCTTGGTCTATCTTTGTCCTGGAACACAAGGTGCAGTACAGAATGGTAATCAATAATGCTGTATGTATGGTAGTTAATATAGAATGTTTATAATGTGTTACAGAAACAGGTTATTTACCGTTGGCTGGCTTTATGGGAAGAGTAGTGACACACACAGTGGTCAGATTCTAGGGGAGGGAACCATAAGCCATAAAGCAGTGAACTATGGAGCTGATGATAGTACCAGGGATGGAGTTACCCTGATGATAGTACCAAGGAAGGAGTTACCCTGATGATAGTACCAGGGAAGGAGTTACCCTGATGATAGTACCAAGGAAGGAGTTACCCTGATGATAGTACCAGGGACAGGGAGGAAGTTACCCTGATGATAGTACCAAGGAAGGAGTACCCTGATGATAGTACCAAGGAAGGAGTTACCCTGATGATAGTACCAGGGACAGGGAGGAAGTTACCCTGATGATAGTACCAAGGAAGGAGTTACCCTGATGATAGTACCAGGGAAGGAGTTACCCTGATGATAGTACCAAGGAAGGAGTTACCCTGATGATAGTACCAGGGACAGGGAGGAAGTTACCCTGATGATAGTACCAGGGAAAGGAAGGGAGTTACTCTGATGATAGTACCAGGGAGGGCGTTACCATGATGATAGTACCAGGAACGGGGAGGGAGTTACCCTGATGATAGTACCAGGAAAAGGAAGGGAGTTACCATGATGACAGTACCAGGAACGGGGAGGGAGTTACCCTGATGATAGTACCAGGAAAAGGAAGGGAGTTACCATGATGATAGTACCAGGAAAAGGAAGGGAGTTACCATGATGATAGTACCAGGAACGGGGAGGGAATTACCCTGATGATAGTACCAGGGAAGGAAGGGAGTTACCCTGATGATAGTACCAGGGAGGGCGTTACCATGATGATAGTACCAAGGAAGGAGTTACCCTGATGATAGTACCAGGGAGGGAGTTACCCTGATGATAGTACCAAGGAAAGGAAGGGAGTTACCATGATGATAGTACCAGGGAGGGAGTTACCCTGATGATAGTACCAGGGATTGAGTTACCCTGATGATAGTACCAGGGAGGGACTTACCCTGATGATAGGTCCATGGAGGGAGTTACTCTGATGATAGTACCATGGAGGGAGTTACTCTGATGATAGTACCATGGAGGGAGTTACTCTGATGATAGTACCATGGAGGGAGTTACCCTGATGATAGTACCAGGGAGGGAGTTACCCTGATGATAGTACCAGGGAGGGAGTTACTCTGATGATAGTACCAGGGAGGGAGTTACCCTCAATATAGTACCACGGAGGAAGTTACCCTGATGATCGTACCAGAGAGGGAGTTACTCTGATGATAGTACCAGGGAAGGAGTTACCCTGATGATAGTACCAGGGAGGGAGTTACCCTGATGATAGTACCAGGGAAGGAGTTACCATGATGATAGTACCAGGGAGGGAGTTACCCTGATGATAGTACCATGGAGGGAGTTACTCTGATGATAGTACCATGGAGGGAGTTACTCTGATGATAGTACCATGGAGGGAGTTACCCTGATGATAGTACCAGGGAGGGAGTTACCCTGATGATAGTACCAGGGAAGGAGTTACCATGATGATAGTACCAGGGAGGGAGTTACCCTGATGATAGTACCAGAGAGGGAGTTACTCTGATGATAGTACCATGGAGGGAGTTACCCTGATGATAGTACCATGGAGGGAGTTACCCCGATGATAGTACCAGGGAAGGAGTTACCCTGATGAGAGTACCATGGAGGGAGTTACTCTGGTGATAGTACCATGGACGGAGTTACCCTGATGATAGTACCATGGAGGGAGTTACTCTGATGATAGTACCATGGAGGGAGTTACCCTGATGATAGTACCAGAGAGGGAGTTACTCTGATGATAGTACCATGGAGGGAGTTACCCTGATGATAGTACCATGGAGGGAGTTACCCCGATGATAGTACCAGGGAAGGAGTTACCCTGATGAGAGTACCATGGAGGGAGTTACTCTGGTGATAGTACCATGGAGGGAGTTACCCTGATGAGAGTACCATGGAGGGAGTTACTCTGGTGATAGTACCATGGAGGGAGTTACTCTGATGATAGTACCAGGGAGGGAGTTACCCTGATGATAGTACCAGGGAAGGAGTTACCCTGATGAGAGTACCAGGGAAGGAGTTACCATGATGATAGTACCAGGGAAGGAGTTACCCTGATGAGAGTACCATGGAGGGAGTTACTCTGATGATAGTACCAGGGAGGGAGTTACCCTGATGATAGTACCAGGGAAGGAGTTACCCTGATGAGAGTACCAGGGAAGGAGTTACCATGATGATAGTACCAGGGAAGGAGTTACCCTGATGAGAGTACCATGGAGGGAGTTACTCTGATGATAGTACCAGGGAAGGAGTTACCCTGATGAGTCTTTGTCACATGTCTACAGGTATGCATCATTCTGGTGATAAATGCTCTTCTGTTAGGCTTCATTTTGGCATAAAACTCCTTGTTTCACTATTTGTTAATTGTTTGTATTTATGGAGTAAATTTTTTCATGTCAATGTGGAAAAGTGGAACATGCTTATATCAAAATAATGCATTGTTGTCTCGTCAATAGTTGATGAACCAGTACTAACTCTGAAATAGGAAAACTACAGGCCACTGCACCATGCATGTCTGAGGTCACTTTGTCTCATTTCTCTCCCTCTGTCCCTCCCTCCCGACACATCGAATGTATACTGCAGTAAAATGTTGTTTTTAGGGACTGCGTAATTTCCAGTGACAACAGTGTTAATTTGTGAGAATAGCAGAGAAGGAACAGCATATGTTGGAGCCTGAGGCCACTTGTAGAATGACAGGGGAAACAATGGCGACAGTGGGGAGGCGCAAGGCACAGCTGCCTGCCCCAGCCTAGCCTAGCCTGGCAGGCGCTGGAAAGTTGATGCATCTGTGTTCTGTTCCGGTACCACACACTGCCCCCCCTCTCCTTCTCACACAAATGTCACTGAACACTCCCAGTACCCCGGGCAGGGCAGAGATAGGATAGGGAGGGAGGGAGGGAGTGTAGATTGAGAATGGGGGCAAGCCGTGTAGTGTCTACTCTTTACCCCTAAAGCTGAAGCTTCCCGGCCTCCTGCCTTCAGAACCATGCAGCCTCCTGCCTTCAGAACCATGCAGCCTCCTGCCTTCAGAAACATGCAGTCTCCTGCCTTCAGAACCATGCAGCCTCCTGCCTTCAGAACCATGCAGCCTCCTGCCTTCAGAACCATGCAGTCTCCTGCCTTCAGAACCATGCAGCCTCCTGCCTTCAGAACCATGCAGCCTCCTGCCTTCAGAACCATGCAGCCTCCTGCCTTCAGAACCATGCAGCCTCCTCATTACACAAACAAACACAATGAAAACCGTTACATCGGAGCAAAAGTGTTTCAATCAGTAAGTGAAGTGCTGTAATATTAAGGGCTTTGGTGGAAGTCCATGTCTAAGGGACTATCGACTCTAACTATAGGTGGAGGCTGAAACTTAGTTTATACTCAGTGGACAAAAACATAAATAACATGGTAACATTTTATCATTACTATCATGAATAAGCATTTATCAATTATCTATAAACTAACCTATGACTATCTGTGAAGTCATTTAAAGGGATGCAGGACCAGAATATGCCTGGTTCAGGCCTTGTGCAATGTTAGAACCAAATGGCACCATGAAATAAAAAGTCATATTGTACTGAAATAAATATAAAACCTCCATTGAGAAGCTACAGTAGGATATCAGTTTTAGTCTTATATACAGTAGAAGGGTATACAGTAGGATGCCAGTTGTAGTCTTATCTAGAAGCCACAGTAGGATGTTAGTTTTAGTCTTATCTAGAAGCTACAGTAGGATGTCAGTTTTAGTCTTATCTAGAAGCTACAGTAGGATGTCAGTTGTAGTCCTATCTAGAAGCCACAGTAGGATGTCAGTTTTAGTCTTATCTAGAAGCTACAGTAGGATGTCAGTTGTAGTCCTATCTAGAAGCTACAGTAGGATATCAGTTTTAGTATTATCTAGAAGCTGAAGTAGGATGTTAGTTTTAGTCCTATCTAGATGCTACAGTAGGATGTCAGTTTTAGTCTTATCTAGAAGCTACAGTAGGATGCCAGTTGTAGTCTTATCTGGAAGCTACAGTAGGATGTTAGTTTTAGTCTTATCTAGAAGCTACAGTAGGATATCAGTTTTAGTCTTATCTAGAAGGGTATACAGTAGGATGTCAGTTTTAGTCTTATCTAGAAGCTACAGTAGGATATCAGTTTTAGTCTTATCTAGAAGGGTATACAGTAGGATGTCAGTTGTAGTCTTATCTAGAAGCTACAGTAGGATGTTAGTTTTAGTCTTATCTAGAAGCTACAGTAGGATGTCAGTTTTAGTCTTATCTAGATGCTACACTAGGATATCAGTTTTAGTCTTATCTAGAAGCTACAGTAGGATGTCAGTTTTAGTCTTATCTTGAAGCTACAGTAGGATGTTAGTTTTAGTCCGATCTAGATGCTACACTGGGATGTCAGTTTTAGTCCTATCTAGATGCTACACTAGGATGTCAGTTTTAGTCTTATCTAGAAGCTACACTAGGATATCAGTTATAGTCTTATCTAGAAGCTACACTAGGATATCAGTTGTAGTCTTATCTAGAAGCTACAGTAGGATGTCAGTTTTAGTCCTATCTAGATGTTACAGTAGGATGTCAGTTTTAGTCCTATATCCTTTTCAAGTCATTATGTCCCTCAACCCAGCTCATCACCACAGACATTATGCAGCCTGAAAGACATGGGTCTGAAAGGGGGGTAGTCTTATTGAAATGGAAATGTAGCAGAGCAATTAAAAAGGTTCATACGGATTCATTAGTATTCTGGGAATGTCTACAAGCTTAAATAGATAGCCAATTATGGGAAATTAAAAACAAATACATACAGAATTGAATCAGTATCTTCCATCATTACACTATGAGTGTTATGCAAAAAAATAAAACAGGTTTGATTGAGAAAGACATTGAGTCTCTGTGGTATTCACTTTAGAGCTCTGTTATCTGGACATCTTCTCATGGTAGCAGGGCAACAGTGGGTTTGACTCTCCAGTTAGAAAATGATGACTCCCAAACTGTTTAGAGACCTTTGCCTTTCTGCCAAGCCCTGTCTGCCACAGCTTCTAGAAAACAAAAATTCTAGAAGCTTGGCAGACGTTTTTGTTCCCCACTCATGTGCAACTAGGCTAAGCTAATGAGTACATTTTCCCGTAAAAAACGCTGAGGCAACTTTTTTCGTGTGTGTACGCACGCACAACGTCTCATCTGTTTATTAAGGTCACTCATTTGCGGGGAATCAGAGATTGAAGTTTTCACTGCCAAACTAATTAGAGGTGCATCCTGGTTTTCACAACACCCCCTCATTCTATCCTTCCCTCCCATCACTCCCTCCAAACCCTGCCATCCCTCCATCCTTCTCTCCAATCATCCCTCCCTCCCTGAGAGAGAGAGAGAGAGAGAGAGAGAGAGAGAAGGGGAGGAGAGACACAGAGGGATATAGGCTTGACTGTGGGCAGTGGATATAGCAGCTATAATAGCTCCTCTGTGTTTAATATCAGGCCTCTGTAAGTTCACCTGGCATGCTGACTCTTAAGACAGACTGCCAGACCAGCAGCCGTTTAGCCAGATGGATGGAAGCTCTGAACAGCCAGACACACTGAGCCCTGATGATGAACTTCTTTAAAGGTTTTTACAACTTTCAAATCATCTGCATCTCAAGGCTAAGCTACGCTCCCCTGATGGTCGTTCGCCACCCCATTTATCCTTGTTACTTTGGTTGCATGCAAAAACAGCACAGGTCGATGACTGAGAGAGAGAGAGACACTTGAAGTTATTTGGTGTGATGTAGTAGGAGATTTGCCAGGAGAAATCTTTTATGGAGATTGCTCTCTTGTCCGTTGTCTCGGTATAAAGTGTCCCATTCAGTCATACAGATGACTGATGTCTTTATAGACCTGTTCCTATTATTGTCCTGTGAGGTCTCTTCTCCTCGCCTTCTCCGATAATCCTCTCTGTCGTCATGCTTTACTGGAGCGTAGGTTTCTGTACACACAGACACACACACACACACACACACACACACACACACACACACACACACACACACACACACACACACACACACACTCACTCACTCTCTCTCTCTCTCTCTCTCTCTCTCTCTCTCTGTCTCTGTCTCTGTCTCTGTCTCTGTCTCTGTCTCTCTCTCTCTCTCTCTCTCTCTCTGTCTCTGTCTCTGTCTCTGTCTCTCTGTCTCTCTCTCTGTCTCTCTCTCTCTCATGGGGATTTAGTAGAGAACACAGTAGTTGACAAGCCATCGTTTCATTTCTCCTCTTCCAACAAACAGATATGTTTCATCCCATCTCTCTTACTACAACATCCATTCGTAGCTAATCAGTATTGCTTGCCATATCACAATCCTCCAGTCCAGACTCCATCCCCTGAAAGCTTTATTTCTTGTTGTTGACTGTACAGTTAACGAGTCAGTGCTTCATATTTCCGGATGAACACCATATTTAGACCAGTGAAATGTCAAGCTCTGCAGATATGTTGCTTGGTTTGTTCTGTCTCACTCTACCCTTGTCTTGTGCCTGTGGCTCCGAGCTCATAGGGACTAGAGGGGAAGCTGGACATGGTTCTCCTCTCTAGCCCCTGCCTTCCCCCCAGAGGACGGTGACTGTACCCCAGCAGCAGCACCGCTCTGTGGAGAACACTGGCACTGGGAACTAGGCCCCTGAGATGCCAAGCTGGCACTGCCTGCTGTCAGATCCGCCCCTGCTGGCTGCCCATGCCCTCTGAGCCCCACATGGCACCCATATCCTGTCTCAAACTGCTCTCTCCCTGTCCCCCCTCACTCTCTCACTCCATCTCTCACTCTCCCTCTCTCTCTCCCTCTCTCCCTCTCTCCCTCTCCCCCTCACTCTCTCACTCCATCTCTCACTCTCCCTCTCTCTCTCCCTCTCCCTCTCCCTCTCCCTCTCCCTCTCCCTCTCCCTCTCCCTCCTCTCTCTCCCTCTACCTCATTCTCCCTCTCCCCCTCACTCTCTCACTCCATCTCTCACTCTCCCTCTCCCTCTCTCTCTCCCCTCTCTCCCTCTCCCTCTCCCTCTCCCTCTCCCCTCCCTCTCCCTCTACCTCATTCTCCCTCTCCCCCTCACTCTCTCACTCCATCTCTCCTCTCCCTCTCCCTCTCCCTCTCCCTCTCTCCCTCTCCCTCTCCCTCTACCTCATTCTCCCTCTCCCCCTCACTCTCTCACTCCATCTCTCACTCTCCCTCTCTCTCATTCTCCCGCTCTCTCTTTCTCCCGCTCTCTCTCTCACTCCCTCCCTCCCTCTCTCTCTCTCTCTCTCTCTCTCGACACAACTTCAGCTCAGCATCCCCCTCTCTCTGTACACTGGACACGTGTCAGCATTCAACGGGAGCACTGTTGAATTATGAATTATGTTAATGTCATGCATTGTATAAGGCACTTTACGCCGGTTGGTGGTGTTTGGGAGAAAAACAACAACTTGTACCATATACATATACAGTGATATAGAATAAAACCTCCACGAAGAGCTGTGCTTTTCTATCAACAGTGTTTAGTTGGGGATTTGTGAGGATTTTGTAGGTTCTAAAGGGAGGTATGAAATGACCTGATCTGTGTCCCATACAGCACCTTATTCTCTCTATGGTGCTTGGCTGTTTACGTAAGTCTCCAGTCAAAACTAGTGCTCAATATAGGAGGTAGGGTGCCATTTTAGACCATGTTTGCCTGTAAGAGAATCCTCTGATGAATAGTCCAGAGGAGGATGGCTCTTTACTCTGAACGGCTCCTGGAGGATTTAACTATATGGAAATATGCTTAATGCTAATTATACAGGGAGACTCTGACAGGGAACAGCAGGGGATGTCTAACTACTGTGACTGAGGAGAACAGCACAAACAAACACTAGACTTGAAACAATGTGAAACATCAGAGAGAGAGACAGGGCTGCAAAACAGCTACCTGTATTTCACCACCTCCACGGCAACTGTAACTGCCAACTGAGAATTGTAACACTTGGACACTTTCTTTCCTGAGAGCTATAGAGAGAAATTCACAACACCCTGTTTGATGTTTTGTGGATTCATTCTGTGTCGTGGTGAGCAAAGCTGAAGGGCAAATATTCCACGCAGATTTAAACCCAGACGTTCAAATTGGGTTAGCGTGAGCAAGAATGATTTCTAGGATTCTCAAACAATCTCCAATTGTGATGGAATATGAATGTATTGTAATGTTTTCTTTAAATTGGGTAATGGCCTTAATTTTGCGGGACCCCAGGAAGAGTAGCTGCTGCCTTGGCAAGAACTAATGGGGATCCATAATAAATACAAATACAAATACATGCATCTATGTGTATATCCAAAATGGCACCCTATTTCCTATAGGTCCTGGTCAAAAGTAGTGCACTACAAAGGGAATAGGGTGCCAATTGGGACACCGCCCATGTTTTTGGGCTGTAAAGTCTGTCTGAGAAGAAGGGATTATATTTAATGATGTTCATTAATCATTCAAAGTAATTCACTAAACACATTGCAGTCAACCATGCACATTAGCCTGTATCTAATGTGCCTCAAATGACCATTCACAGTTTTAACATTCTTGATGTCCAGCCAAAAATAGTCATTGACCAAACCAAACATTCAAACAAAGCTACAGCACCTACAACTAAATGGCCCTGGCATATTATGACGCTCACTGTTCATTGTATGACGTCAGAGAACTCAATGACTGTGTGTGTGTGTGTGTGTGTGTGTGTGTGTGTGTGTGTGTGTGTGTGTGTGTGTGTGTGTGTGTGTGTGTGTGTGTGTGTGTGTGTGTGTGTGTGTTTGTGTGTCTGCTTTTGTGTGTGCTGGCGTTTGTGTGAGTGTGGGTGCGTGCATGCGTGTGTGCGTGTGTGCATTTGTGTGTGTACACAGAGGCAGAGAGTGTGTAAAAAGAAATACAATTGAATTAACTAAATGAGTGTGTGTATTAAACACATTTAGATGCATCAGTCTCAGCTATCCTAGATCAGCACTTCTACTCTGTGAAACTTCTGTGAACACTGACCCTGATTTAAGATGGCAATTAAGTCAAATTACTCCAGACGTTTCATATAACTGTGAGTGACAGACATGATGCCTTCACTCACTGCATGTGGCCCCATGTATGTGATAAAACAGTAACACAAAGGTGAAAGGTCAACGCCCCGTGGTGAGGGCCATGTGTTCATACACCATGCAGCTGAGTGTGAGACATGGACATTCTTTGTTTCAGTTGTCCCAGATACACTCAACACTTCCAGTCTGTGTGAGTAGGTCTCATTAGCGAGGAAGGAAATCAGAGGAAACTACACCCAGGTTCTATACTACATACACAACTGATTAATGCACAAGAAGGTAACTTTCCAATGAAATAAATCACATATGCCCTAACTAACCCTTTAGTGACAGTGGAGCATCTGTGACGGGGGCGTCATGCAGTACTAAAATCTGAAGGGGTACAAAGTAAGTGAGGATGGCTGGGGGGAGTTCAGGGTGGGGGCTAGGCCCCCGTCCATAATTTGGAGAATTAGAATTTTGAAATAGATTTTTCCTACAGCCATAACCATTATGCTAATTCTTAATTCTATGTATTTTTCTGCATATCTAAGCATACCTCTTGAGCTGTCTGTATCCTCCTGACTGGTGGTAATAAATAAATAAACTAATGCTAGCTACTCTAGCCTGAAATCAGAGGAGGCTGTTCGGAGGAGCTATAGGAGGACGGGCTCATTGTAATGGCTGGAATGGATTTTTTGGAACGTATTGAACACCCCAAACATATGGAAGCCACATATTTGACTCCGTTCCATGTATTCCATTCCAGCCATTACAATGAGCCCATCCTCCTATAGCTCCTCCCACCAATCTCTACTGCCTGAAATATGGCTCTGGTCAAAAGTAGTGCTCCATGTAGGGAATAGGGTGCCATTTTGGGACTCAATCAGGGTTTAGCAAGAAGAAGAGAATAAACCAAAGTGATGTCATATTTTCATATTGGATGTGTCCCAAATGGCATCCTGTTCACTATAATGCATTGCTTTTGACCGGAGCCCTATAGGTCCTGGTCAAATGTAGTGTACTATGAATGAAATACGGTACAATTTGAGACATCCGTATTATTTAGTCACTCTGGTCCAGGTCTGTACAGTAATTGCTTGTTTTCTGTTGAAGTGGCACTGATGTAAAACTGATGGATGTCACTTGTCAAGACTTTATTAAGTGTACATGGCAATTCTCAGAGTGATCGGCTAATTCTGATATTTCGCAAAGGCAATTCCTTTACCTCATTGGCTAAATAGTTATTTTGATTTGGTACATATACACACATTAGTCAGCAAATATTGGAGAAACATTTGCAAACGCCCAAGAGAGAATCAATAATATTAATTGCAGTAACAAAATGGCTTGCTTGGAGTTTGTTCCTAAATGCTTGTCATCCCCTATCACAGACCAGGGGGAACAGCAGTGTTTCACTGAGGAGCCGCATCCTGCAGCCTCTGTCCAGAGAGCCTCCAGTAACCCTGTCAATTATCCAACATCTGAATCTCTACTCATTTATGCGTCCCAAATGGTACCCTATTTGCCTCCAGACAGTATTCTTACCCCTTGACTTATTCCACACATTCTAGTGTTACAGCCT
The DNA here is from genome assembly GCF_018296145.1 of Oncorhynchus tshawytscha. Classification (NCBI taxonomy): domain Eukaryota; kingdom Metazoa; phylum Chordata; class Actinopteri; order Salmoniformes; family Salmonidae; genus Oncorhynchus; species Oncorhynchus tshawytscha. The sequence goes on from NW_024609796.1 coordinate 464,969, forward strand.
GAATTCAAAATTGATTCAATATTTGTTTTCTCTCGCCCATTTACACACAATACCCCATAATGACAGAGAGAAAACAAGTTTTCAGACATTTTAGCAAATGTATTGAAAATGATGAAGAAATATCTAATTTACATAAACATTCACACCCTTGAGTCAATACATGTTAGAATCACCTTTGGCAGCAATTACAGCTGTGAGTCTTTCTGGGTTAGTCTCCAAGAGCTTTGCACACTTGGATTGTGCAATATTTGCACATTCTTAAACAAATTCTTCAAGCTCTGTCAAGTTGGTTGTTGATCATTGCTAGACAGCCATTTTCAAGTCTCACCATATATTTTCAAGCTGATTCAAATTGAAAGTGTAACTAAGCCACTCAGGAATTCTCATTGTGTTCTTGGAAAGCAACTCCAGGGTAAATTTGGCCTTGTGTTTTAGGTTATTGTCCTGCTGACAATGTCTGGTGGAAATCAGATTGAACCAGGTTTTCCTCTAGGATTTGTCCTGTGTTTACCTCCATTCCGTTTCTTTTTTATCCTGAAAAACTCCCCAGTAATTTAACGATGACAAGCATACCCGTAACATAATGCAGCTACCACCATGCTTGAAAATATGGAGAGTGGTACTCAGTAATGTGTTGTATTGGATTTACCTCAAGCATAACACTATGTATTTAGGACAAAAATGAATTGCTTTGCAGTATTACTGTAGTGCCTTGTTGGAAACAGGCTTCCTTTCTTTTCACTCTGTCAATTAGGTTAGAATTATGGAGTAACTACAATGTTGTTGATTCATTCTTAGTTTTCTCCTATCACAACCATTAAACTCTGTAACTGTTTTAAAGTCACCATTGGCCAAATGGTGAAATCTCTGAGTGATTTCCTTCCTCTCTGGAAACTGAGTTAGGAAGGATGTCTGTATCTTTGTAGTGACTGGGTATATTGATACACCATCCAAAGTGTAATTAATAACTTCACCATGCTCAAAGAGATATTCAATGTCTGCTTTTTTCCCCATCTACCAATAGGTGCCCTTCTTTTCGAGGCATCGGTCTTTGTGGTTGAATCTGTGTCTGAAATTCATTGCTCGGCTGAGGGACCTTCCAGATAATTGTATGGTTGAGGTACAGAGATGAGGTAGTCATTCAAAAATCACATTAAACAGGCCAGTGACACAAAATCTCAATTGAATCCATTTTAAATTCAGTCTGGAACACAACATCATGTGGGAACAAGTCTTGTGTGGGTGTGAATACTTTCTGATGGGACTGTATGTACGACCTTTGACCAGGGCCCATAGGGTTTGATCAAAAGCATTACGTATGGAATAGGGTGCCATTTGGGATACAGGAATAATTGCTTGACGGTATGTACTGTCTCAAACAAAGAGAAGGCAAACAATGGACTGGCAGAAACACAGATTTTTAAAAAAATATTCCAGGTTTGATTAAATGCCTATTCATCAGCTCACACTTATTTAATCAAAATAGAAATGACAGTAGAAAGTAAGCTTTACAAGAAGTAGTGCAGTAGGCCTCTAAAGTACAGTACATTAAAGTGTAATCACTATGGTTACCATACATATATCCTCTGAGGGCCTATATGTGTGTGTGGTGATATAGCTATGAGTACTTGATTTACCTCTTGCTAAATGCATAAGGACAACAACTATCCACGTTTACATTGTGTGCAATACGTCTAATAAATGAGCCCTAACGGATACTCCCATGGGTCTATATACCACCTGCTCCAGATTGAGACAGACATACTGTACACACTAAATATGATAATGTAGTCTATAGCATAGCTCTCCTGCCTGTCAGAGTGATATTCACTAAATATGATAATGTAGTCTATAGCGTAGCTCTCCTGTCTGTCAGAGTGATATTCACTAAATAGAATAATGTAGTCTATAGCATAGCTCTCCTGCCTGTCAGAGTGATATCCACTAAATATGATAATGTAGTCTATAGCATAGCTCTCCTGCCTGTCAGAGTGATATCCACTAAATATGATAATGTAGTCTATAGCATAGCTCTCCTGCCTGTCAGAGTGATATTCACTAAATATGATAATGTAGTCTATAGCGTAGCTCTCCTGTCTGTCAGAGTGATATTCACTAAATAGAATAATGTAGTCTATAGCATAGCTCTCCTGCCTGTCAGAGTGATATCCACTAAATATGATAATGTAGTCTATAGCATAGCTCTCCTGCCTGTCAGAGTGATATCCACTAAATATGATAATGTAGTCTATAGCATAGCTCTCCTGCCTGTCAGAGTGATATCCATGTTGACTGCCTTGTCAAGATAATGCAGTTTATTTCTTTGAAGGGCAAAATCACAATGTGCACATTTACACTGACCTCCACCTGTCTGCTTCTCTTATTCAGTAGGTAATACTGGGCTGACCTCCACTTGTCTGCTTCTCTTATTCAGTTGGTAATACTGGCTGACCTCCACTTGTCTGCTTCTCTTATTCAGTTGGTAATACTGGGCTGACCTCCACTTGTCTGCTTCTCTTATTCAGTTGGTAATACTGGCTGACCTCCACTTGTCTGCTTCTCTTATTCAGTTGGTAATACTGGCTGACCTCCACTTGTCTGCTTCTCTTATTCAGTTGGTAATACTGGCTGACCTCCACTTGTCTGCTTCTCTTATTCAGTTGGTAATACTGGCTGACCTCCACTTGTCTGCTTCTCTTATTCAGTTGGTAATACTGGGCTGACCTCCACTTGTCTGCTTCTCTTATTCAGTTGGTAATACTGGCTGACCTCCACTTGTCTGCTTCTCTTATTGAGTTGGTAATACTGGCTGACCTCCACTTGTCTGCTTCTCTTATTCAGTTGGTAATACTGGCTGACCTCCACTTGTCTGCTTCTCTTATTCAGTTGGTAATACTGGCTGACCTCCACTTGTCTGCTTCTCTTATTATTCAGTTGGTAATACAGTTGGGCTGACCTCCACTTGTCTGCTTCTCTTATTCAGTTGGTAATACTGGCTGACCTCCACTTGTCTGCTTCTCTTATTCAGTTGGTAATACTGGCTGACCTCCACTTGTCTGCTTCTCTTATTCAGTTGGCTGGGCTGACCTCCACTTGTCTGCTTCTCTTATTCAGTTGGTAATACTGGCTGACCTCCACTTGTCTGCTTCTCTTATTCAGTTGGTAATACTGGGCTGACCTCCACTTGTCTGCTTCTCTTATTCAGTTGGTAATACTGGCTGAACTCCACGTTGTCTGCTTCTCTTATTCAGTTGGTAATACTGGGCTGACCTCCACGTGTCTGCTTCTCTTATTCAGTTGGTAATACTGGCTGACCTCCACTTATTCAGTTGTCTGCTTCTCTTATTCAGTTGGTAATACTGGGCTGACCTCCACTTGTCTGCTTCTCTTATTCAGTTGGTAATACTGGCTCTCCACTTGTCTGCTTCTCTTATTCAGTTGGTAATACTGGGCTGACTTGTCTCCACTTGTCTGCTTCTCTTATTCAGTTGGTAATACTGGGCTGACCTCCACTTGTCTGCTTCTCTTATTCAGTTGGTAATACTGGCTGACCTCCACTTGTCTGCTTCTCTTATTCAGTTGGTAATACTGGCTGACCTCCACTTGTCTGCTTCTCTTATTCAGTTGGTAATACTGGCTGACCTCCACTTGTCTGCTTCTCTTATTCAGTTGGTAATACTGGCTGACCTCCACTTGTCTGCTTCTCTTATTCAGTTGGTAATACTGGCTGACCTCCACTTGTCTGCTTCTCTTATTCAGTTGGTAATACTGGCTGACCTCCACTTGTCTGCTTCTCTTATTCAGTTGGTAATACTGGCTGACCTCCACAGTTGTCTGCTTCTCTTATTCAGCTGACCTCCACGTGTCTGCTTCTCTGTATTCAGTTGGTAATACTCAGTTGGCTGACCTCCACTTGTCTGCTTCTCTTATTCAGTTGGTAATACTGGCTGACCTCCACTTGTCTGCTTCTCTTATTCAGTTGGTAATACTGGCTGACCTCCACTTGTCTGCTTCTCTTATTCAGTTGGTAATACTGGCTGACCTCCACTTGTCTGCTTCTCTTATTCAGTTGGTAATACTGGCTGACCTCCACTTGTCTGCTTCTCTTATTCAGTTGGTAATACTGGCTGACCTCCACTTGTCTGCTTCTCTTATTCAGTTGGTAATACTGGCTGACCTCCACTTGTCTGCTCTTCTTATTCAGTTGGTAATACTGGCTGACCTCCACTTGTCTGCTTCTCTTATTCAGTTGGTAATACTGGCTGACCTCCACTTGTCTGCTTCTCTTATTCAGTTGGTAATACTGGCTGACCTCCACTTGTCTGCTTCTCTTATTCAGTTGGTAATACTGGCTGACCTCCACTTGTCTGCTTCTCTTATTCACTGGCTGACCTCCACTTGTCTGCTTCTCCTATTCAGTTGGTAATACTGGCTGACCTCCACTTGTCTGCTTCTCTTATTCAGTTGGTAATACTGGGCTGACCTCCACTTGTCTGCTTCCTTATTCAGTTGGTAATACTGGCTGCTTCTCTTATTCAGTTGGTAATACTGGCTGACTTGTCTGCTTCTCTTATTCTCTGGCTGACCTTGTCTGCTTCTCTTATTCAGTTGGTAATACTGGCTGACCTCCACTTGTCTGCTTCTCTTATTCAGTTGGTAATACTGGCTGACCTCCACTTGTCTGCTTCTCTTATTCAGTTGGTAATACTGGCTGACCTCCACTTGTCTGCTTCTCTTATTCAGTTGGTAATACTTCCACTTGTCTGCTTCTCTTATTCAGTTGGTAATACTGGCTGACCTCCACTTGTCTGCTTCTCTTATTCAGTTGGTAATACTGGCTGACCTCCACTTGTCTGCTTCTCTTATTCAGTTGGTAATACTGGCTGACCTCCACTTGTCTGCTTCTCTTATTCAGTTGGTAATACTGGCTGACCTCCACTTGTCTGCTTCTCTTATTGAGTTGGTAATACTGGCTGTCCTCCACAGTTGTCTGCTTCTCTTATTCAGTTGGTAATACTGGCTGACCTCCACTTGTCTGCTTCTCTTATTCAGTTGGTAATACTGGCTGACCTCCACTTGTCTGCTTCTCTTATTCAGTTGGTAATACTGGCTGACCTCCACTTGTCTGCTTCTCTTATTCAGTTGGTAATACTGGCTGACCTCCACTTGTCTGTCTGTAATACTTCTCTTATTCAGCTTCTCTTATTCAGTTGGTAATACTGGCTGACCTCCACTTGTCTGCTTCTCTTATTCAGTTGGTAATACTGGCTGACCTCCACTTGTCTGCTTCTCTTATTCAGTTGGTAATACTGGCTGACCTCCACTTGTCTGCTTCTCTTATTCAGTTGGTAATACTGGCTGACCTCCACTTGTCTGCTTCTCTTATTCAGTTGGTAATACTGGCTGACCTCCACTTGTCTGCTTCTCTTATTCAGTTGGTAATACTGGCTGACCTCCACTTGTCTGCTTCTCTTATTCAGTTGGTAATACTGGGCTATTGACCTCCACTTGTCTGCTTCTCTTATTCAGTTGGTAATACTGGCTGACCTCCACTTGTCTGCTTCTCTTATTCAGTTGGTAATACTGGCTGACCTCCACTTGTCTGCTTCTCTTATTCAGTTGGTAATACTGGCTGACCTCCACTTGTCTGCTTCTCTTATTCAGTTGGTAATACTGGCTGACCTCCACTTGTCTGCTTCTCTTATTCAGTTGGTAATACTGGCTGACCTCCACTTGTCTGCTTCTCTTATTCAGTTGGTAATACTGGCTGACCTCCACTTGTCTGCTTCTCTTATTCAGTTGGTAATACTGGCTGACCTCCATTCAGTTGTCTGCTTCTCTTATTCAGTTGGTAATACTGGCTGACCTCCACTTGTCTGCTTCTCTTATTCAGTTGGTAATACTCAGTTGGGCTGACCTCCACTTGTCTGCTTCTCTTATTCAGTTGGTAATACTGGCTGACCTCCACTTGTCTGCTTCTCTTATTCAGTTGGTAATACTGGCTGACCTCCACTTGTCTGCTTCTCTTATTCAGTTGGTAATACTGGCTGACCTCCACTTGTCTGCTTCTCTTATTCAGTTGGTAATACTGGCTGACCTCCACTTGTCTGCTTCTCTTATTCAGTTGGTAATACTGGCTGACCTCCACTTGTCTGCTTCTCTTATTCAGTTGGTAATACTGGCTGACCTCCACTTGTCTGCTTCTCTTATTCAGTTGGTAATAATACTGGCTGACCTCCACTTGTCTGCTTCTCTTATTCAGTTGGTAATACTGGCTGACCTCCACTTGTCTGCTTCTCTTATTCAGTTGGTAATACTGGCTGACCTCCACTTGTCTGCTTCTCTTATTCAGTTGGTAATACTGGCTGACCTCCACTTGTCTGCTTCTCTTATTCAGTTGGTAATACTGGCTGACTTGTCTGCTTCTCTTATTCTCCTGACCTTGTCTGCTTCTCTTATTCAGTTGGTAATACTGGCTGACCTCCACTTGTCTGCTTCTCTTATTCAGTTGGTAATACTGGCTGACCTCCACTTGTCTGCTTCTCTTATTCAGTTGGTAATACTGGCTGACCTCCACTTGTCTGCTTCTCTTATTCAGTTGGTAATACTGGCTGACCTCCACTTGTCTGCTTCTCTTATTCAGTTGGTAATACTGGCTGACCTCCACTTGTCTGCTTCTCTTATTCAGTTGGTAATACTGGCTGACCTCCACTTGTCTGCTTCTCTTATTCAGTTGGTAATACTGGCTGACCTCCACTTGTCTGCTTCTCTTATTCAGTTGGTAATACTGGCTGACCTCCACTTGTCTGCTTCTCTTATTCTGCTGGCTGACCTCTTCTCTTATTCAGTTGGTAATACTGGCTGACCTCCACTTGTCTGCTTCTCTTATTCAGTTGGTAATACTGGCTGACCTCCACTTGTCTGCTTCTCTTATTCAGTTGGTAATACTGGCTGACCTCCACTTGTCTGCTTCTCTTATTCAGTTGGTAATACTGGCTGACCTCCACTTGTCTGCTTCTCTTATTCAGTTGGTAATCTGGCTGACCTCCACTTGTCTGCTTCTCTTATTCAGTTGGTAATACTGGCTGACCTCCACTTGTCTGCTTCTCTTATTCAGTTGGTAATACTGGCTGACCTCCACTTGTCTGCTTCTCTTATTCAGTTGGTAATACTGGGCTGACCTCCACTTGTCTGCTTCTCTTATTCAGTTGGTAATACTGGCTGACCTCCCTTGTCTCTTATTCAGTTGGTAATACTGGCTGTCTGCTTCTCTTATTCAGTTGGTAATACTGGCTGACCTCCACTTGTCTGCTTCTCTTATTCAGTTGGTAATACTGGCTGACCTCCACTTGTCTGCTTCTCTTATTCAGTTGGTAATACTGGCTGACCTCCACTTGTCTGCTTCTCTTATTCAGTTTATTCAGTTGGTAATACTGGCTGACCTCCACTTGTCTGCTTCTCTTATTCAGTTGGTAATACTGGCTGACTTGTCTGCTCCATTCAGTTGTCTGCTTGTCTCTTCTTATTCAGTTGGTAATACTGGCTGACCTCCACTTGTCTGCTTCTCTTATTCAGTTGGTAATACTGGCTGGCTGTCTGCTCCACAGTTGGTAATACTGGCTGTCTGCTTCTCTTATTCAGTTGGTAATACTGGCTGACCTCCACTTGTCTGCTTCTCTTATTCAGTTGGTAATACTGGCTGACCTCCACTTGTCTGCTTCTCTTATTCAGTTGGTAATACTGGCTGACCTCCACTTGTCTGCTTCTCTTATTCAGTTGGTAATACTGGCTGACCTCCACTTGTCTGCTTCTCTTATTCAGTTGGTAATACTGGCTGACCTCCACTTGTCTGCTTCTCTTATTCAGTTGGTAATACTGGCTGACCTCCACTTGTCTGCTTCTCTTATTCAGTTGGTAATACTGGCTGACCTCCACTTGTCCTCCTTATTCAGTTGTCTGCTTGTCTCTCTTATTCAGTTGGTAATACTGGCTGACCTCCACTTGTCTGCTTCTCTTATTCAGTTGGTAATACTGGCTGACCTCCACTTGTCTGCTTCTCTTATTCAGTTGGTAATACTGGCTGACCTCCACTTGTCTGCTTCTCTTATTCAGTTGGTAATACTGGCTGACCTCCACAGTTGTCTGCTTCTCTTATTCAGTTGGTAATACTGGCTGACCTCCACTTGTCTGCTTCTCTTATTCAGTTGGTAATACTGGCTGACCTCCACTTGTCTGCTTCTCTTATTCAGTTGGTAATACTGGCTGACCTCCACTTGTCTGCTTCTCTTATTCAGTTGGTAATACTGGCTGACCTCCACTTGTCTGCTTCTCTTATTCAGTTGGTAATACTGGCTGACCTCCACTTGTCTGCTGATACTGGCTCCACTTGTCTGCTTCTCTTATTCAGTTGGTAATACTGGCTGACCTCCACTTGTCTGCTTCTCTTATTCAGTTGGTAATACTGGCTGACCTCCACTTGTCTGCTTCTCTTATTCAGTTGGTAATACTGGCTGACCTCCACTTGTCTGCTTCTCTTATTATTCAGTTGGCTTCTCTTATTCAATACTGGCTGACCTCCACTTGTCTGCTTCTCTTATTCAGTTGGTAATACTGGCTGACCTCCACTTGTCCTCCACAGTTGGTAATGTCTGCTTGTCTGCTTCTTATTCAGTTGGTAATACTGGCTGACCTCCACTTGTCTGCTTCTCTTATTCAGTTGGTAATACTGGCTGACCTCCACTTGTCTGCTTCTCTTATTCAGTTGGTAATACTGGCTGACCTCCACTTGTCTGCTTCTCTTATTCAGTTGGTAATACTGGCTGACCTCCACTTGTCTGCTTCTCTTATTCAGTTGGTAATACTGGCTGACCTCCACTTGTCTGCTTCTCTTATTCAGTTGGTAATACTGGCTGACCTCCACTTGTCTGCTTCTCTTATTCAGTTGGTAATACTGGCTGACCTCCACTTGTCTGCTTCTCTTATTCAGTTGGTAATACTGGCTGACCTCCACTTGTCTGCTTCTCTTATTCAGTTGGTAATACTGGCTGATTCCTCCACTTGTCTGCTTCTCTTATTCAGTTGGTAATACTGGCTGACCTCCACTTGTCTGCTTCTCTTATTCAGTTGGTAATACTGGCTGACCTCCACTTGTCTGCTTCTCTTATTCAGTTGGTAATACTGGCTGACCTCCACTTGTCTGCTTCTCTTATTCAGTTGGTAATATACTGACCTCCACTTGGCTTCTCTTATTCAGTTGGACCTCCACTTGTCTGCTTCTCTTATTCAGTTGGTAATACTGGCTGACCTCCACTTGTCTGCTTCTCTTATTCAGTTGGTAATACTGGCTGACCTCCACTTGTCTGCTTCTCTTATTCAGTTGGTAATACTGGCTGACCTCCACTTGTCTGCTTCTCTTATTCAGTTGGTAATACTGGCTGACCTCCACTTGTCTGGGCTGACCTCCACTTGTCTGCTTCTCTTATTCAGTTGGTAATACTGGCTGACCTCCACTTGTCTGCTTCTCTTATTCAGTTGGTAATACTGGCTGACCTCCACTTGTCTGCTTCTCTTATTCAGTTGGTAATACTGGCTGACCTCCACTTGTCTGCTTCTCTTATTCAGTTGGTAATACTGGCTGACCTCCACTTGTCTGCTTCTCTTATTCAGTTGGTAATACTGGTTGGTACTGGCTGACCTCCACTTGTCTGCTTCTCTTATTCAGTTGGTAATACTGGCTGACCTCCACTTGTCTGCTTCTCTTATTCAGTTGGTAATACTGGCTGACCTCCACTTGTCTGCTTCTCTTATTCAGTTGGTAATACTGGCTGACCTCCACTTGTCTGCTTCTCTTATTCAGTTGGTAATACTGGCTGACCTCCACTTGTCTGCTTCTCTTATTCAGTTGGTAATACTGGCTGACCTCCACTTGTCTGCTTCTCTTATTCAGTTGGTAATACTGGCTTCTCTTATTCTGACCTCCACTTGTCTGCTTCTCTTATTCAGTTGGTAATACTGGCTGACCTCCACTTGTCTGCTTCTCTTATTCAGTTGTAATACTGGCTGTAATACAGTTGGTAATACTGGCTGACCTCCACTTGTCTGCTTCTCTTATTCAGTTGGTAATACTGGCTGACCTCCACTTGTCTGTCTGCTTCTCTTATTCAGTTGGTAATACTGGCTGACCTCCACTTGTCTGCTTCTCTTATTCAGTTGGTAATTGGCTGAGTGTCTGCTTCTCTTATTCAGTTGGTAATACTGGCTGACCTCCACTTGTCTGCTTCTCTTATTCAGTTGGTAATACTGGCTGACCTCCACTTGTCTGCTTCTCTTATTCAGTTGGTAATACTGGCTGACCTCCACTTGTCTGCTTCTCTTATTCAGTTGGTAATACTGGCTGACCTCCACTTGTCTGCTTCTCTTATTCAGTTGGTAATACTGGGCTGATTCCTCCTGACTTGTCTGCTTCTCTTATTCAGTTGGTAATACTGGCTGACCTCCACTTGTCTGCTTCTCTTATTCAGTTGGTAATACTGGCTGACCTCCACTTGTCTGCTTCTCTTATTCAGTTGGTAATACTGGCTGACCTCCACTTGTCTGCTTCTCTTATGTTGGTAATACTGGCTGACCTCCACTTGTCTGCTTCTCTTATTCAGTTGGTAATGTCTGCTTCTCTTATTCAGTTGGTAATACTGGCTGACCTCCACTTGTCTGCTTCTCTTATTCAGTTGGTAATACTGGCTGACCTCCACTTGTCTGCTTCTCTTATTCAGTTGGTAATACTGGCTGACCTCCACGTGTCTGCTTCTCTTATTCAATTGGTAATTCTGGCTGACCTCCACTTGTCTGCTTCTCTTATTCAGTTGGTAATACTGGGCTGACCTCCACTTGTCTGCTTCTCCTATTCAGTTGGTAATACTGGCTGACCTCCACGTGTCTGCTTCTCTTATTCAATTGGTAATTCTGGCTGACCTCCACTTGTCCGCTTCTCTTATTCAGTTGGTAATACTGGGCTGACCTCCACTTGTCTGCTTCTCTTATTCAGTTGGTAATACTGGCTGACCTCCACGTGTCTGCTTCTCTTATTCAATTGGTAATACTGGCTGACCTCCACTTGTCTGCTTCTCTTATTCAGTTGGTAAAGAGGGCACGACAAAACCTATTCCCCCTCGGGAGATAGAAAAGATTTGTCATGGGTCCTCAGATCCTCAAAAGGTTCTCCAGCTGCAACATCGAGAGCTTCCTGACTGGTTGCATCACTGCCTGCTATGGCAACTGCTCAGCCTCCGACCGCAAGGCACTACAGAGGGTAGTGCGTACGGCCCAGTACATCACTGGGGCTAAGCTGCCATCCAGGACCTCTACACCATGCGGTGTCAGAGGAAGGCCCTAAAAGTTGTCAAAGACCCCAGCCCCCCCAGTCATAGACTGTTCTCTCAGCTACCGCATGGCAAGCGGTACCGGAGGGTCAAGTCTAGGACCAAAAGGCTTATCAACAGCTTTTACCCACAAGCCATAAGACTCCTGAACAGGTAATCAAATGGCTACCCGACTATTTAGCATTGGGTTCTGCCACGCCCCTCCCACCCCCACAAACCCCTCTTTTACGCTGCAGCTACTCTCTGTTTATCATCTATGCATAGTCACGTTAACTATACATTCATGTACATATTACCTCAATTAACCCTACTAACTGATGCCCCCGACTATTGAATCTGTGCCAGTACCACCTGTATACAGCCTCGCTACTATTACTTTCACTGTCATTTTACTGTTTGTTTTTTTCTTTACTTGTCTATTGTTTACCTAATAGCTATTTTTTACTTACAAATTGCACTGTTGGTTAAGGCTTGTAAGTAAGCATTTCACTCTAAGGTTTACACTGTTGGTTAAGGCTTGTAAGTAAGCATTTCACTGTAAGGTGAATACCTGTGGTATTCGGCGCATATGACAAAAAAACTTTGATTTGATGTCTTCCGACACAAAGCAACATGCTTATTGTCTGGATCATCAGACAGCTGCTTTAATATTCTCTCTCTCAGCTTCCACTTGTCAATCTCCCAGGCAGCGGAGGAACACAGAACACCTCAACACTCAGGAGTCACCTGGGCTCCCCGTCCCTCGCAGAGGGCTGGAGGATTTAGACCTTCAGAGTTCTGTTATTTTAAGACTGGAGAGTCAATCACATGTTTCCAGTGTAACATTAGATCACTGTCCCTGTCCTCTCTGTGCTTGTGGTGAACTGTCAATGTGGCGCTGGAGTCTTATCACAGCATTTTCCCTGGTTGTTATATTAGGTGGCAAGAGAATGCTTGGTATTACTCACAGTATTCTAGATTGAGTGTAGTCATAACAGACAACAATACCATACATGTTAATGCTTATTGTCCAGGGTTCATATTGACATGTGGAGTGAGAATGAAACAGTGGTTGACTTAGCTTGGCGTCAGAGGAGCTTGGATGGTACTACTTTCAGGGTAGGTCAGTCAAATAGCTCCTTCCCTCTCTCTCCTTTTCTTTCACCCATCTCTCATTAATGCTATAAGCTGCTATGGGTCTACTGTGAACACTCTTCCTAACCTCTAGGCCATAGAGCTTTATCCAGGCAGTCATGCTTAATGGTGGCCATGATCCAAGACAGTAGTAGCTAATGGCCATGCTCCAAGAGGGTGGTAGCTAATGGCCATGCTCCAAGACAGTGGTAGCTAATGGCCATGCTCCTAGACAATGGTAGCTAATGGCCATGATCCAAGGCAGTGGTAGCTAATGGCCATGCTCCAAGACAGTGGTAGCTAATGGCCATGCTCCAAGACAGTGGTAGCTAATGGCCATGATCCAAGGCAGTGGTAGCTAATGGCCATGCTCCAAGGCAGTGGTAGTTAATGGCCATGATCAAGACAGATAGCTAATGGCCATGATCCAAGACAGTGGTAGCTAATGGCCATGATCCAAGACAGTGGGCTAATATGCTAATGGCCATGTGGTAGCTAATGGCCATGCTCCAAGACAGTGGTAGCTAATGGCCATGCTCCAAGACAGTGGTAGCTAATGGCCATGCTCCAAGACAGTGGTAGCTAATGGCCATGCTCCAAGACAGTGGTAGCTAATGGCCATGGCCAGTGGTAGCTAATGGCCATGCTTCAAGACAGTGGTATGGCCTCCAAGACAGTGGTAGCTAATGGCCATGCTCCAAGACAGTGGTAGCTAATGGCCATGCTCCAAGACAGTGGTAGCTAATGGCCATGCTCCAAGACAGTGGTAGCTAATGGCCATGCTCCAAGACAGTGGTAGCTAATGGCCATGGTTCAAGACAGTGGTAGCTAATGGCCATGCTCCAAGACAGTGGTAGCTAATGGCCATGCTCCAAGACAGTGGTAGCTAATGGCCATGCTCCAAGACAGTGGTAGCTAATGGCCATCCAAGGTTGGCCAAGACAGTGGTAGCTAATGGCCATGCTCCAAGACAGTGGTAGCTAAAGTTCAACAGTGGTAGCTAATGGCCATGGTTCAAGACAGTGGTAGCTAATGGCCATGGTCCAAGACAGTGGTAGCTAATGGCCATGTTCCAAGACAGTGGTAGCTAATGGCCATGGTTCAAGACAGTGGTAGCTAATGGGCAAGACAGTGGTAGCTAATGGCCATGGTTCAAGACAGTGGTAGCTAATGGCCATGTTCAAGACAGTGGTAGCTAATGGCCATGTTCCAAGACAGTGGTAGCTAATGGCCAAGACAGTGGTAGCTAATGGCCATGGTTCAAGACAGTGGTAGCTAATGGGTCAAGACAGTGGTAGCTAATGGCCATGGTTCAAGACAGTGGTAGCTAATGGCCATGGTTCAAGACAGTGGTAGCTAATGGCCATGGTTCAAGACAGTGGTAGCTAATGGCCATGCTCCAAGACAGTGGTAGCTAATGGCCATGGTTCAAGACAGTGGTAGCTAATGGCCATGGTTCAAGACAGTGGTAGCTAATGGCCATGGTTCAAGTGGACAGCTAATGGCCATGCTCCAGACAGTGGTAGTGGTAGCTAATGGCCATGAGACAGTGGTAGCTAATGGCCATGGTTCAAGACAGTGGTAGCTAATGGCCATGATCCAGACAGTGGTAGCTAATGGACAGTGGTAGCTAATGGTTCAGACAGTGGTAGCTAATGGCCATGGTTCAAGACAGTGGTAGCTAATGGCCATGATCCAGACAGTGGTAGCTAATGGCCATGGTTTAAGGCAGTGGTAGCTAATGGCCATGGTTCAAGACAGTGGTAGCTAATGGCCATGGTTCAAGACAGTGGTAGCTAATGGCCATGCTCCAAGACAGTGGTAGCTAATGGCCATGGTTCAAGACAGTGGTAGCTAATGGCCATGATCCAGACAGTGGTAGCTAATGGCCATGGTTCAAGGCAGTGGTAGCTAATGGCCATGGTTCAAGACAGTGGTAGCTAATGGCCATGGTTCAAGACAGTGGTAGCTAATGGCCATGCTCCAGACAGTGGTAGCTAATGGCCATGATCCAGACAGTGGTAGCTAATGGCCATGGTTCAAGGCAGTGGTAGCTAATGGCCATGGTTCAAGACAGTGGTAGCTAATGGCCATGGTTCAAGACAGTGGTAGCTAACGGTAGAAAGTAACACAGATGAGGATAGGGACATTTCTCCACTGTACCCAAGAATATGCAACCCATTGGAAATAGTTACTGTAGCTACTAGTTTCTTTATTTTCCATATAATAAAATAACTGAACAATATTGTACATGTTGATTGTATTGTCTACAAAGGAAAATTCTAAATAATAAAAAAAATGTAGAAAATCTGAACCGTTCAGCTCCACCTCTGGAACTGAAATTCTAGGAGAACATTTGATTATTTATAATCTATCTATTCATTTGGCATGGCTCAAGTGGACAGTCTGTTTGACCCTGTCCTGCTGGGATAACCATGACGGAGACGGAGTAAAATGGAGTCAATGACCTCTGTTAGGGAGGAAATGTCACCACTTCTCTACAGTCCTTTAAACAGTGTGACACTGACAGTCATCCCTGTAACAGCACAGTGAAACCACCACAGAGAATCAAAACCAACCACAGATCTAAATGTGTGTTTGTGCTGGTCCAATGAAGGGGGAGAGTGAGGGAGAGTGAAGAAGAGTGTGTTCTTTGACGGTCGCCTGGTGTGCATGCCAGCTCTACATTTAACACAATGATGTGAGCGCCGGCAGCTCCATGGGGTTCTCTGCAGGCCAGCAGCGTTGCATATGCTCCAGTACTGAGCGGAGGATGTCAGCCTGTATTTTAGGCCCTGTCGCAACAGGAAGGCAAATACTCGGAGACTTGGAAATCGCTTCAAAGGCAGAAAATAGCCACTCTCTCGGAAATTGGTGTGATATCACTGTTTGAGTTTGAACTCTGTGGGTTGTGAGGAGGGGGTCTGGTAAATATTGAGCAAGAATCCCATGCTTGGAAGAGAGGAGATTTAGTGGGCGTGACTCAAGACACAACAACAGACAGGTTTGTAACAGTCTTTCCAACCAAATGAACATGTTGTTGTTTTGTCTATGTTGGTGTTGGATACGATCTCCTCTTCAGCAATGCACATTATACTCATTGTTAACAAGCTCCTGAAATATTTGTTTCTATTATAATGTTATGATACGAACATCGAGGAAAGGTTATTTTCTCTCTGACAAATGAATGAACTTTAATTAGTGTTTCACCTTCCATCCAGCAGCTACCTGTCATTCATCTAGGTTAGCCCTGAGTGCATACCCATACTCTCTCTCTTTCTCTCTCTCTCTCCAGTTTCCCCCATCCAGTCCTTGTGACGGTGACCTTTGGAGTGTTTTGCATGGTTACTCTTAACCTCCTTTAATATCCCATTAGAGACGGGCCATGTGTGACATTGGCTCCTTTCATTTACAAGCATTGTGGAGTGTATTTGCCCTGTGTATGGAATGGGATTCAAGTATTGGAGTGAATTTCCTCTCCCCTTCCTCCCTGATAATGTGGGAGAATTATGGGGCTGTGAGACAGAGTAGGAGCATCCAATCATCTGAATTAATGAATCTTTCTCTAAATGAACTTCAGTGTGACTCATAAACCCAGCATCTTGGGCCTTTGTGTGGAGTTCTATAGCGGAGGAGAATTTTATTGGACTGGATAATGAATATAGCAATAGGTTTTACAAGGCTAGCGGTTTTGATATAGTGCCGTCCACTGAAACCCACCAGATCTCCCAGTTTTATTGTGTCCATACAGTTAGCATTATGCTGATAGCTGCTAATGGCCATGCCGTATGAATGGCTCATTATTTTGGTTGAGATATTGTTCTGGGAACCGGGTTTGAAGTCCCAAATATAATGTGAATATTATATTCAATATGAACACGTTTCAGTTCAGTTTGGAAACCAGGGCCTGTTTGGGGTCACAGCCAACTGGTCTATTGTGATGAAAATGTGCCTCAATCAGGAAGATTAACACCAAGGAATGAACTCTTCCGCTTAATTAAATGTTATCTTTAATTTGGGATGCTGTAGAAGTCCTTCAGTCCATGATAAATATAAATAAATAGATAGAATAGATAGATAAATAAATAGAATATAAATAAATATAAATATTTAACCATAACCTTGGTGTGTTTAACTGAGGCTTCACCATTTCCATTGCTTTGTGACAATTTACAATGGCATCCTATATGAAAATATGTTTCAGTTGTTGAATACTCAGAGATCCCATTAGTTCATTTAGAGATAAGATCTATTAACCAATATTTAGTTTTAATGCCTACCAAACATTACCAACATGTTAACTCTCATCTCTGTCTGTGTCTCTTCAATAGTTATGAGGTTACTTACCTTGCAGCCCGGTAACATTACCAACATGTTAACTCTCATCTCTGTCCGTGTCTCTTCAATAGTTATGAGGTTACTTACCTTGCAGCCCGGTAACATTACCAACATGTTAACTCTCATCTCTGTCCGTGTCTCTTCAATAGTTATGAGGTTACTTACCTTGCAGCATGTTAACTCTCATCTCTGTCCGTGTCTAACCGGTTACTTACCTTGCAGCCCGAGTAACATTACCAACATGTTAACTCTCATCTCTGTCCAGTGTCTCTTCAATAGTTACCTTGCAGGTTCATCTCTGTCCGTGTCTCTTCAATAGTTTGAGGTTACTTACCTTGCAGCCCGGTAACATTACCAACATGTTAACTCTCATCTCTGTCCGTGTCTCTTCAATAGTTATGAGGTTACTTACCTTGCAGCCCGGTAACATTACCAACATGTTAACTCTCATCTCTGTCCGTGTCTCTTCAATAGTTATGAGGTTACTTACCTTGCAGCCCGGTAACATTACCAACATGTTAACTCTCATCTCTGTCCGTGTCTCTTCAATAGTTACCTTGAGGTTATCTCTGTCCGTGTCTCTTCAATAGTTTACCTTGCAGCCCGGTAACATTACCAACATGTTAACTCTCATCTCTGTCCGTGTCTCTTCAATAGTTATGAGGTTACTTACCTTGCAGCCCGGTAACATTACCAACATGTTAACTCTCATCTCTGTCCGTGTCTCTTCAATAGTTATGAGGTTACTTACCTTGCAGCCCGGTAACATTACCAACATGTTAACTCTCATCTCTGTCCGTGTCTCTTCAATAGTTATGAGGTTACTTACCTTGCAGCCCGGTAACATTACCAACATGTTAACTCTCATCTCTACCAACATGTTAACTCTCATCTCTGTCCGTGTCTCTTCAATAGTTATGAGGTTACTTACCTTGCAGCCCGGTAACATTACCAACATGTTAACTCTCATCTCTGTCCGTGTCTCTTCAATAGTTATGAGGTTACTTACCTTGCAGCCCGGTAACATTACCAACATGTTAACTCTCATCTCTGTCCGTGTCTCTTCAATAGTTATGAGGTTACTTACCTTGCAGCCCGGTAACATTACCAACATGTTAAATCTCATCTCTGTCAGTGTCTCTTCAATAGTTATGAGGTTACTTACCTTGCAGCCCGGTGACATTTCATTTCCACTAAGATTTTTATTCACCTTAAGGTGAGAATCACTTTGCATGTAATAACAATGTTCATGTCTCCATGAAGGTGATTCTCTGTACCTGGTGTTTAATATATTCTATAGCCGTGGAGTGTTTTAGTGCTATGCTGCATATGATCAATATGATCTGATATGTTGGTGAAATATCTAGCACATTTAGTTTTGTAATTCCAGTGTAATAATCAGGTTACCAGAGCTTTGTCCATACTTGTTTGAGTTTTAATAGCAAGTCGTCACAATACAGCAGACGGTTTTGCTTCACTAGACTGCTGTAAGAGTCTGTTCATTCCAGCTGTCACAGGTGATATGAGCTAGAACAGGGAAGATGATCTGAGAATAGTGTATGGTCGGATCCTCACCTCACCTGTATGTGTGTGTGTGTTTACGTGTGTATGTAGGGGGCGGTTCCTATGGTTACCAAATAGGTGAGTATCAGTAGACATCATGATATTTGAAAGGCAGAGGGAAGGTAGCTAGTGGTCATGCTATTGCTTATAGAAGAGGTGCATCATGGGAGACGTAGGCAAACAGGCAGGATGAGGGTTAGGTTGAGGTGAGTCATGGGAGACGTAGGCAGACAGGCAGGAGGAGGGTTAGGTTGAGGTGAGTCATGGGAGACGCAGGCAGACAGGCAGGAGGAGGGTTAGGTTGAGGTGAGTCATGGGAGACGTAGGCAGCTTATAGAAGAGGTGCATCATGGAGACGTAGGCAAACAGGCAGGATGAGGGTTAGGTTGAGGTGAGTCATGGGAGACGTAGGCAGACAGGCAGGAGGAGGAGGGTTAGGTTGAGGTGAGTCATGGGAGACGTAGGCAGACAGGCAGGAGGAGGGTTAGGTTGAGGTGAGTCATGGGAGACGCAGGCAGACAGGCAGGAGGAGGGTTAGGTTGAGGTGAGTCATGGGAGACGTAGGCAGACAGGCAGGAGAAGGGTTAGGTTGAAGGCATATTTTCAGGTGGACAGGTGGTCTGACAGTGGGGCATCAGCCTGTTGAATGTCTTCCTCACTGAGAGGTTAGCATGAAGACAGACTGGGAGGGACCTCTTAGGTGGCTGCAGGGTTGAGGTACTGACTACATCCCAAATTGAACCCTGTTCACTACATAGTGCACTACTATGGGCCCTGGTAGAGAATAGGGTGCCATATGGGACGCAGCCTAGAGGTATGAACAAGAGGTTGGTTCAGGAAGCTGCGGATGTCTTCAACCTTTCAATTGAAGGAGAGCTTCATGTCATCTAAAGGAAATGAATGAATGAATGAATGAAGGAGGATGTTGATGTGTAGAAGTGCTGATGTTGATGAAAGAAAGCTAATTAGGATAACTAATTAGATGTGTACCTTATCTGGTAAAAAATATTGACATATGTTCTGTTAATGCTCACTAATTGTAGGGACATGTACACACATGTAAATACAGGTAACTGACAAAATAAAGGAAACACCAACATAAAGTGTCTTACAGTTTTTCTCAGTCGCTTTGGTGCATTTTTCACATCATCCCTAACATGTGCAAAATAATAGGTGCATTTCACATCATCCCTAACATGTGCAAAATAATAGGTGCATTTTTCACATCATCCCTAACATGTGCAAAATAATAAGTGCATTTCACATCATCCCTAACATGTGCAAAATAATAAGTGCATTTCACATCATCCCTAACATGTGCAAAATAATAAGTGCATTTCTCAGAACAATTTGTACAAACTGCAATATACAATAGATATGTTTCTAAAGCTAGTCAGCCACTAAAAATCCTTAGTACATCTCTCAAAAGTAAATATTCATGCCAATGATCATGTCAGTGTCATCAGAATGATAAGTCATTGAGTCATTGTTCACGAACAAGGTTGTCAAAATGTTTAGGCATGTTGTCAATGTAACTGTGTACATTGACAGTATTACCTGATGTAAACTTAGGCTACAGTTTGGATGACAGTTACTGTACTGAAAATGCACAAGGCTGCACTTCTATGGCATATATCAATTTCAACAGCACTATTTACATATTACTGTATGTGGGTTATTGATTGAAAGAGACTGGACAACCCAAGGGGCACAAAGGAAAAAAAACTAAATTAGAAAGAAACACAGGAAACCACCCCTAAGGCATAACTTTGCCCGCAGCACTGTTGTGCTGTCTCTACACATCCAGATGTTCCTGTCTGTCGACCCACATATTCTCATCCACATCACACCAGATATTTTCCCTTCCATTGCAACGTGGAAAGAATCTTTTGGAATGCCTCATCCATCCTCTGCAGGCGCCTACTGTGATGTCCTCACATGCTGCATCCATTGCAGCCAGCAGGGTCATCTGTGTGTGTGGCTGACGATCGTACACCTTCCACCTCCATGCTGAAAAGAACTCCTCAATTGGGTTAAGGAATGGTGAATAAGGTGGGAGGAATTCTATGAGCATCCTCGGGTGGGCCACAAACCATTGCCTTATGATGTTTGATCGATGGAAACTCATATTATCACAAATGACCACATACTTTGGCAAATCCTCTCTAAACAGACCCCTCTCATCATCAGGGATGATAGCCCTGTAGAGAGTCTCTAAAAAGTTGAGTAGATGCTGGGTGTTGTATGGCCCTATAAGGGGGATATGGGTTAGGACACCATGCTCCGAAATAGCAGCACACATGGTGATATTTCCTCCCCGTTGGCCTGGCAAATCCACAGTAGCTCTGTGACCAATGATATTCCGACCCCGCCTTCTGCATTTGGTCAGGTTGAAGCCAGCCTCATCCACGTATACAAAGTTGTGAGAGGGTTCACTTGATTCCAACTCCATTATATGCTATATCCCAGAACACACAGTTGAATTTGTTTTGGTAAGGAAGAGTGACATAAAATGTACATATATTGCATGTTCCTTCCACGGCAATGGAAATGTGTGCAGTTTATGTTTACTGTACTATGTATCACTATAAAATGTTGCTGTAAAGTAGTTACATAGATATATGTTTTACCTGTACATACTGGTACCGTAGCTCCTTAACTCTGTCCTCATTCCTTTGGAATGGTACACGGTACAGCTGTTTCATACTCATCTGGTTTCTATGCAGCACCCTGTCGATGGTTGAGATGCGAACCGTATGGATGTTTTCAAAGACATCGTTGTCTTCTATAATGGTCCTTTGTATTTCCCTGAGTCTCATGGCATTGTTTGCTCGGACCATGGTGCAAATAGCCTCCTCCTGTTGAGGTGTGAAAAGGCGTCCTCTGCCACCGGTTTGAGGTAATCTTGCAGTCCGATGTGGGGAAAGATGCAGTGATGCATCGCACACTTTCACATAGACAAAAACTATGCAAACACACATTTTACTGTAAAACATACAGGTGGGTGCATGTAAGGTGCAGTATGTATCTGTATAGAGTATATTTCGGTATGCTGTGAAATACAAGTGGACTACTGTAATATGAAGCATTGTAGGAAGTATACAGTATACTGCTTATATACAGTAACAGTGCACTGTACATTGGTGGACATACCTGTTCTCTCTTCGAAACGTTTGAACTATTGAGGACACGGTTGATCTCACAATATTCGGCTGCACCCTTCGACCCACCTCAGCCGTTGTAAGGCCATGATTGACAACATGGTCTACAATAGTGGCCCTTATGTCATCAGCTATGCGCCTATGTCCTCTTCTGCCTCTTCCTCTGTTTTGCCTTCCACCACGCATCCTTGCTCCTCTTCTTCCTCCTCTTGGCTGTTGACCCTGTTCGTTTCCTGATCCATCCATTATTGGAAAATTGCAACTCTGTGTTGTGGTCTGTCTATATATGCTTGCCAATTGATTCTTCATGAGATGCACCTTTGAGCAATTTAGACAACTGGTTGATTGTTGGTTGAACTAACACTTTACATTCCTTCATGAGTGAGGGTCAATTTCACCTGCACGATTCATCAATTCATGTTTTTGTACAAAAGGTCTAATAGAAATGTGTAAATCTATGCTTGACAGTTTATGACAAATAGTTCAACAATTTTGCATGTAATGGCTTATGCAAGGAACTAATGCCTAGATGTTTTGAGGGGTAAGACTATTCAACAGAGAATCATCTACTATATTTTGATCAACATGACATGAGCAATTGATCATGTGGAAAAAAGCTGACACTTGTACATTATCAATTGCAATTTGTTCAAAGGTATAAGAAATTGCTTTAATGATGTGCACAAGTGACTAGATTATTTGGAATTTGTACAAATAGTATCAATAATTGCACTTTTGATATAAGATATAAATGCACCAAAGCGACTGAGAAAAACTGTAATAGGGCACCACGAGCCAGAACCGCTTCAATGCACCGTGGCATAGATCCTACAGCTGTCTGGAACTCTTGGAGGGATGCTACACCATTCTTCCATGAGAATTTCCATCATTTGGTGTTTTGTTGATGGTGGTGGAAAATACTGTCTCAGAATCTCCAACATGCTCAGTCTGATGATGCTGTGACACACCGCCCCAGACCATGACGGACCCTCCACCTCCAAATCGATCCAGCTCCAGAGTACAGGTCTCGGTTTAACGCTCATTCCTTCAACGATAAATGTGAATCCGACCATCACCCCTGGTGAGACAAAACCGCGACTCGTCAGTAAAGAGCACTTTTTGCCAGTCCTGTCTGGTCCAGCGAAGGTGGGTTTGTGCCCATAGGCGACGTTGTTGCCAGTGATGTCTGGTGAGGACCTGCCTTACAACAGGCCTACAAGCCCTCAATCCAGCCTCTATCAGCCTATTGCGGATAGTCTGAGCACTGATGGAGGGATTGTGCGTTCCTGGTATAAATTGTGCAGTTGTTGTTACCATCCTGTACCTGTCTCGCAGGTGTGATGTTCGGATGTACCGATCCTGTGCAGGTGTTGTTACACGTGGTCTGCCATTGCGAGGACGATCAGCTGTCCGTCCTGTCTCCCTGTAGTGCTGTTTTAGGCGTCTCAGTACGGGCATTGCAATTTATTGCCCTGGCCACATCTGCAGTCCTCATGCCTTCTTGCAGCATGCCTAAGGCACGTTCACGCAGATGAGCAGGGACCCTGGGCATCTTTCTTTTGGTGTTTTTCAGAGTCAGTAGAAAGTCCTCTTTAGTGTGCTAAGTTTTCATAACTGTAACCTTAATTGCCTACCGTCTGTAAGCTGTTAGTGTCTTAACGACCGTTCCACATTTGCATGTTCATTAATTGTTTATGGTTCATTGAACAAGCATGGGAAACAGTGTTTAAACCCTTTACAATGAAGATCTGTGAAGTTTTTGGGATATTTTATGAATTATCTTTGAAAGACAGAGTCCTGAAAAAGGGATGTTTCTTTTTTTGCTGAGTTTACATGCTTATGAAGGAATGGTCGCTACATTACAATACATGTATTCATTGATACTACTGTTCCCTGTGCAGTAGTAGTTATATACACTACATGGCCAAAAGGATGTAGATAACCATTCAAATGAGTGGATTCTGCTATTTCAGCCACACCCGTTGCTGGCAGTTGTATAAAATTGAGCCCGCAGCCATGCAATCTCCATAGACAACATCTCCTCCCCGCTGATCCTCAACACTGGGGCCCCACAAGGGTGCATTCTGAGCCCTCTCCTGTACTCCCTGTTCACCCACGACTGCGTGGCCGCGCACGCCTCCAACTCAATCATCGAGTTTGCGGACGACACATCAGTGGTAGGCTTGATTACCAACAACGACGAGACGGCCTACAGGGAGGAGGTGAGGGCCCTCGGAGTGTGGTGTCAGGAAAATAACCTCACACTCAACGTCAACAAAACTAAGGAGATGATTGTGGACTTCAGGAAACAGCAGAGGGAACACCCCCATCCACATCGATGGAACAGTAGTGGAGAGGGTAGCAAGTTTTAAGTTCCTCGGCATACACATCACAGACAAACTGAATTGGTCCACTCACACAGACAGCATCGTGAAGAAGGCGCAGCAGCGCCTCTTCAACCTCAGGAGGCTGAAGAAATTTGGCTTGTCACCAAAAGCACTCACAAACTTCTACAGATGCACAATCGAGAGCATCCTGGCGGGCTGTATCACCGCCTGGTATGGCAACTGCACCGCCCTCAACCGTAAGGCTCTCCAGAGGGTAGTGAGGTCTGCACAACGCATCACCGGGGGCAAACTACCTGCCCTCCAGGACACCTACACCACCCGATGCTACAGGAAGGCCATAAAGATCATCAAGGACATCAACCACCCGAGCCACTGCCTGTTCACCCCGCTGTCATCCAGAAGGCGAGGTCAGTACAGGTGCATCAAAGCTGGGACCGAGTGACTGAAAAACAGCTTCTATCTCAAGGCCATCAGACTGTTAAACAGCCACCACTAACATTGAGTGGCTGCTGCCAACACACTGTCAATGACACTGACTCAACTCCAGCCACTTTAATAATGGGAATTGATGGGAAATGATGTAAATATATCACTAGCCACTTTAAACAATGCTACCTTATATAATGTTACTTACCCTACATTATTCATCTCATATGCATACGTATATACTGTACTCTATATCATCGACTGCATCCTTATGTAATACATGTATCACTAGCCACTTTAACTATGCCACTTGGTTTACATACTCATCTCATATGTATATACTGTACTCGATATCATCTACTGTATCTTGCCTATGCTGCTCTGTACCATCACTCATTCATATATCCTTATGTACATATTCTTTATCCCCTTACACTGTGTATAAGACAGTAGTTTTTTGGAATTGTTAGTTAGATTACTTGTTTGTTATTACTGCATTGTCGGAACTAGAAGCACAAGCATTTCGCTACACTCGCATTAACATCTGCTAACCATGTGTATGTGACAAATAAAATTTGATTTGATTTGATTTGAATGGCCTTATTGAAGAGCTCAGTGACTTTCAACGTGGCACCATCATAGGATGCTACCTTTCCAACATGTCAGTTTGTCAAATTTCTGCCCAGCAAGAGCTTCCCCAGACAACTG